>NW_005359880.1:893417-899953 GCF_000412655.1 Myotis brandtii
CCGCGGGAACGAGACCAGTCCCCGAGCTCACCCGGGGCCGGTGGACCAAGCGCAGGTCCAGTCTCGGCACGGTCCCCGCTCCCTCGCCACCCCTCGGTCGGCCCCATAGGCGTCTCCCGTTGGCTCCGGTGTTTGCAGCTTCTTGCCCGCAAAAGTCGCTGGCTGTGTATTTGGCGCTGGATGGAAGGAATCAGGGTGCTTCGGGGACACATCTTAGGTTTGCATCCGCCGCCCCGCCTCCTCCCGCCCAGCACCTGACAGGCACCTGCATTGCAGTGCCCGTTGGGAGTATGAATCTGGACCCAATGCTACCTTCAAGGTCCTTCCCCATCCGGCCCTCCCGTTTCCGAGCTGTCTGGTGTGACTCCTTGTTATCTCCTAAGCTCTGGCCATGATAAACTATTTCCCAAACACATTCCACCCTGTTCTCACCAGGGCCTTAACTCCCATTTATTCAGTCACTGATTTCACTCCATTCATTCGTTCTACAATTTTTATCCTGCCCCCCTGTGTGCCAGGGCCTGAGTGAGCCAGAGAGGCAAGGCCCCAGCTCATGGAACTACTTTTCCAGGGGTAAAGGGACACGGCACATATAAAACAGATCAAAACCTCCCAGCCAGCTGGGAGAGGAGGAAAGGAAATGGCAGGTGGTTAGGGAAGGGCTCTCTTTCTCTGAGGCAATGGAAGTCGAGACCTGAAGTCTTACTAGGAGCTACTCCAGCTTGGAGCTCGGGAGAGCAGTCCGGCCAGAGGGAGTAACTAGCGGAAAGGTTCCTGTGTGCCCAGGGAAAGCGAGGGAAGCCGGGCCTGGATCAGGGTCTGGGTAGGCCATGATGAGGTGCTTGGAAGCCATTAAAGTATTCTCTGCAGGGACATGACATGAGCTGCTGGCTCACTCACTGCCTCCTTTCTATCTGCAATGGCCTGTTCCTACCCACCTGTCAAGACTAACCCGTGAAGCCTTTCCTGGGGTTCCTGCCACCTGTAACCCCTCTTTTTTCATCTCATCACCCATCCGGCATGTGTTGCTGTTCATCTGGTGTTATAGATTCCACGTGACAGGTTCCCATCGGTTTCATCTCTGCATTCCTCCTTAGGCTAAGCGAGGGTTTGGAACTTTGTAGATACCTGTTTGCGTGTGTGTGTTTGCCTGTGTGTCCTATCTTGTCCTTTTCATCTGTTTCCGTCATCTCAGGATTCTTCTTCTGAGACACCCACATGCCTTGATTTCTAAAATGGCCGATCTGAACCGGGGCAGAGGCTAGATTGCTCCAGAGCCCTGTGGGTGCTGTAGTTGTCACCCTCTCACCCCTCGGGTTGTTTTGAGGATAAAATGAATTAATGAGTCAATAAATGTGAAGTGCTGACACGTAGTAAGCAGTCTACAAATAAATTTGACAAAGAGCAGCAATGATTATCTTTCAGATATTTATTGCATTAGAAACAAGCTTTTCTCTTGTTGGTAGTTGGGGGTGGGGGTGGGGGCATGGCATTGTCCTCTGGTGGCTTTCACAGGATGTGTGATTACTTTCGTTGATACACCAATTAAGCTCCTTCCCTACTGGCATCCAGAACTGTTGCTGAAACTTAGGGCTGAAGGCTAACCACCTGTTTCTTTTGCTTGCCTGAGTAGTTGAATAGATTGGGAACTGCAACAAGTATTCCTTGAGTGATAATCACATTCCTAGTGTTATTCCAGGTGTGTGTGAGTATTTTCAGAAGAGGACTAAATGGATATTGCCACTGTGCTAAATTAAGTTACAGTAAGTTTCCTAGTTTTATAATTTTTTTAAAAAAATATTTTTCATTGATTTTAGAGAGGAAGGGAAAGGGAGAGAGAGAGAAACATCAATGGTGTGAGAGAATCATTGATCGGCTGCCTCCTGATCCCAGTAGGGATCGAGCCCACAACTTGGGTGTGTGCCCTAGACAGAAATCAAACATGGGACCCTTCAGTTTACAAGCCAATGCTCTATCCACTGAGCCAAACCAGCTAGAGTAGTTTTATAATTTTTTTTAGGAGAAAATGGACAAGTTTCCATTTATTTTATTTTTTATTAATTTCAGAGAGGAAGGGAGAGGGAGAGATAGAAACATCAATGATGAGAGAAAATCACTGATGGGCCGCCTCCTGCATGTCCCCTACTGGGGATCGAGCCTGCAACCCAGGCATGTACCTTTGACTGGAATTGAATCTGGGACCCTTCAGTCTGTAGGCAGGCGTTCTATCCACTGAGCCAAATGATCCAGGGCCTAGATTTATAATTTTTAAAACCAGTTCTATACTGTATATTCAGCCAACCTCTCCTCTCTCCCTGTGTTCCTCTCCTAGAGTTTGCCCATTGCTGTGCTGTACCTCTCTTTCCTGCGTTAGGATCTTGGCTGCTCACTACATTTCTCTACGTCCCCATCCCTTGTACAGCCTGGAGATGAGGTCATTATAATGTCTATGTCATAAGATACATTACAGTTTACAGAATAGGTCAACCACAAAATCGTGTTTAGATCTTGACAACACCCCAGGAGGGTGGGAAGATGATTTATTTTTTCCATTTACAGATGAGGAAGATGAAACAAAAGATAGAATAACATGCAGGAGGTTATGTGACTGGTAAGTGGCAGGCTCAGGCATGGGTACCCATACAGCACCCTTTCTGCTGCATCTCCAATATCTATACTCATGGAATGGAGAAGTAAAATTAATAAATATCACCCAGCTGGTGTGGTTCAATGGTTGAGCATCGACCTATGAACCAGGAGGTCACAGTTCAATTCCCATTCAGGGCACATGCCCAGGTTGTGGGCTCGGTCCCTAGTGTGGGGCGTGTGGGAGGCAGCCAATCAATGATTCTCTCTCATCATTGATGTTTCTATCTTTCTCTCCCTCTCCCTTCCTCTCTGAAATCAGTAAAAATATGTTTTTTAAAAATTAATAAAAATCATGCAATGAAGGAAATCCACATTCCAATTTCATTTGATTTTTTTAAAAGGTAGCCTGAATTTATCATGAGGATGTCACCATCACTTTGGGCATCTAGATAAAATCACATTCTTTAGCATCAGACAGACTATGCTTTGAATCTGCAACTAATAAGTGACATATACACTGTAAGTATAGGATAAATACCTAGAAGGATAGTTAACTGGGTTAAAAGGTATATACTTCTTTAATTTTGAAAGATGTTGCTAAGTTTACCTCAGTATATTTTTACTTCCCTTCAGTAGTGTATGAGAGTCCTGACTCCCTGCTTCCTTGTTAATACTGAGTACTTTCCAACTTTTCAATGCTTGCCAATTTGTTGGGCGTGAAATGGTACTGCATGGTTTCATATTGAATTTCCTTGATGAATAATGAAGCTGAAGATTTTTCACATCGGCCTTGTGTGATTCTCTCTGAAATGCCTGCTCATGTCTTTTCCTATTTTTTTTTCCTTTGGTAATTTGTCTTTTCCTTACCCACTTAGGAATTCTTTCAATATTCTGGACACTAATCATTTACTGGCTTCTATTAAGAACTTCAAAATACATCTAACAGTGCAAGTGGTTCCAAATGGGAATGTGAGCAAGCTGTGCCCAGTGGAAATTTACCCCCCACGTGCTTCCATCCTTTCCAAAAAAAAACCGTATTTTAGTCAAATATCGAAGCTTTTAGGTGATAGAAAAGGGAGCAAACAGCTGGTGGAAGGATTTTGTGAGCAGGAGATTTGCCTAGTCCTGGAAGCCATGGTGTAAAATGGGTCCTGAGATCCTTCAATTAGAAATTACCTCCTCCAAGCCCTGCTGGGGTGAAGAGCCCTTTCCTGAGCGATATTCCCTGTGATATTCCCTGGGAAGACACAGATTGGAACTGGAGTCAGTCTCTGTCGGCAGTAATGCTTCCCAGGACAAGTTAGTTGGAGAAGAGGACAGAATACTTGCCAGGTGATCTGTGGTTTGGTCCCTCACTGCCATTTTCTGGCCATGTGTCTCTAAAAACAGATCACATTGAATGGAAATAATGATATTGGAAAGATCAAATGGGATCATAAATATGAAAGGCTATGTAAATACATGGTATATTTTCTAGGCTCTTGAAGTAACTGGCACTGCCAGAGTGGGAAAACCTTGTTGAACTATAATCTTTAGGCCCCATCCCTTCTCCTAGCACCTGGTCTCCATTCTGGTGCAGGACCATAGAGCAGTAGTTTTCCCAGTGTGGTCTCTGAGCCAGCCTCATCTACATCACCAGGGATTGGTTAGAAATGCAAACGATTGGCCCCACCCTAAGAGCTACTGAATCAGAAACTTTGGAAGTGGGGCCCAGCCGTCTGTTCTAATGAGCCCTGCAGTAATTCTGACCTGTGCTAAAGTTGGAGAACCACTGGCCTGGTGGGATGTGCCACGGCTTTAAAGTTAGCAGGTGTGGGTTTTAAATCTGAACTCTCCCATTTGCCACTTGTGACATGAGCAAGTCACTAGGCCCCTGTTGAGCTTCCCACCTCTCATCAATAAAAGGAAGTGGTATCTCCCTCCTGGGATTGCGGTGAGAAAGAAATGACAGAGAGAATCCCAGATCTACTACTTTTTAGCTGTATGTCCTTTGGCAAGTTTCCTTGCCTCTTTTTTCTCATCTAAAAAGATGGAATGGCAAGAATTAATAGGTATGCACCACTTACTATGTAACAGCCATTGCTGGCTTATATGTCCAAACAATTTAAAAAATATATCTAACTGTGCACTGTCCTAAACCAGTGCATATTTTAATTTTATTTAATTTCTACAATAACCCTGTTTTACAATATCTATTTTACAATTGAGAAAACCAAAGCACAGGGAGGTTAAGTAACGTTTTCTTTTCCTTTTTTAACATCCTTTTATTGATTTCAGAGAGAAAGGGAGAGGAGAGAGGGAGAGAGAGATGAAATATAATTGATGAGAGAAAATCATCCATTGGCTGCCTCCTGTAGTGCCCACCCTGGGTGTTAAGTCCACAACCCGGACATGTGCCCTGACTGGGATTCCAACCATGACCTCCTGGTTCATAGGTCAGTGCTCCACCACTGAGCCACGCTTGCAGGCTAAGTAACATTTTCAGAGTTACACAAAAGTTACACAACTAGTGAGCTGGAATTCAAACCCAGGCAGTGTGCTGTGAAAGTCCTTGCCTTAAAGATAATACTTGGAAATAATTAGTTCTCAATTAATGTGTGATGATGATAAAAAGATTGCCTGAAGCACAGTAGGTGCTTCATAGATCAACTCCCTTTCCCTTGCCTTGTGGCCTGGCTTCTTGAGAGCTTGCGGAGCTTTCCTTGTAGTTGTGCCGCCCCCTTCTGCCCTGACTCTACTTACAAACCCACCAGTAGGCAATTTTCCCTCCCACCTCTTTTATGGTCACTTGGATGCTCTGAGCAAACCAGACAGGGGCTTGCTGGCTTCTTGAGAGCTTGTGGAGCTTTCCTTGTAGTTGTGCCGCCCACTTCTGCCCTGACTCTACTTACAAACCGCCAGTAGGCAATTTTCCCTCCCGCCTCTTTTATGGTCACTTGGATGCTCTGAGCAAACCAGACAGGGGCTTGGCTTAATGGAAGATGACACATGAGGCGGTTCAGGTGAAGCTGCCCTCCTGTCACCCCACCCTACGTGTTTTGGGAATGAATGACCAAGCTAGGAGAGGCTCTAGGCAAGTGGAAGCTCATTAGATCTGCCTCATTTGGGACACAACCTCCAAATTTCTTTTGCTCTCAAATTTCTAAGGGAATAGAAAAGCTTTTTTTCCCCTTCTTCTTTTTTGCTCATTTTTTCTTCAAATTAAAATGTACAACTGGGAAGTTTAACTCACAATATTACAGCAGTGTTTTTGTGTGTGTTTTTTTTCTTGCAAAAAGAATCTTTTTGGGTGGGGGGCTGGGACAATAAAAAGCTTGTTCTCTTTCAATTCAGGGCCCCACTGATTGTTCTTAAAAATGCTCTTTGGTTTTGCTCTCAAGATGGCCTCCCCTGCTGGGCATGACTCACCAGCCTAGTGACTCAGAAGTGGCATCTAACAAGACCAGGCCTGTGCAGAGCAGTGAGCGGACTTGGTGGCCAGGGGAGCCCACCTGGAGCTTTCCCTAAACCCGGTCAATGAGATGGAGCATTGTTTTCATTACTGCATGTTTATAATGGCCCTTGGTACCTGTTTATTTGAAGTATGAGGCCTGCCAGAGACATTGCCTTGTTCTGGAAAGCTCCAGTGCTCGAGTCCATCCTTGTCCCTCAACTGGGTGTGGCCTTAGGGTTACTGTGGGGCTTGACAGAGCTTTTGAGAATTTACCTGGCTTGGCTTGGAATGGCCACCGAATCAGGAGGTCTTTAAATATTGTGTCAGGAGGAAAAGTAAAGTTTCTTTTTATTTGAAGAGGTCTTCAAACCTCTTTCAACTTAATTTTTAAAATAAACTATCAATTAAGAATGGATAGAGAGATGGACAGATATGCAATAAAGAAAATATAGCAAAATGTGCTTAAAGATGCAGTTCACCATGCAATTCTTCCAACTCCCCCCCCCCCCCCCCA
>NW_005359880.1:899972-913296 GCF_000412655.1 Myotis brandtii
CTCACCCAAGATGCTTAGAGACAGGGCATGGAAGAGGGAGGGAAGGAGGGAGGGAGGGAAAGAAGGAAGGAGGGAGGGAGGGAGGGAGAGAGAGAAAAAGAAACATTGATCAGTTGCCTTCATACACTCCCTGACTGGGGATCAAACCCATAACCCAGGAATGTGCCCTGTACCAGGAATTGAACCGGCAGCCTTTCGGTCGGTGCATGGGATGGGAGCCACTTCGACTGGGCTCTTCCAACCTTTTTATGTTTGAAACTTTTCAAAATGCACCACACTCTAAAAAAAAAAATTACTTCCTCTTTAATATAAATAGCCACCCTTCTCACACTTTCTGACTCGCCAGCCTTAGTCTTTTTTCCTGGGAAGCCTGCTTGATTAAAAAGGGCCTGGAGTGAGGCTGGCAGGGGTGAGCTACTCCTTTATGTCAAGGGCTTTATATTATTCCTGATTTGTAATTCTCACAATAGCACCGGCTAGTTATGATTTTCTGCACTGGGGTGCAGAGGGGTAAACTTGATCCAGGTCACAAGGTACAGCTAGTTATGATTTTCTGCATTTTATGAGGAAACTGAGGTGCAGAGGGGTAAACTTGATCCAGGTCACAAGGTACTAATATTAGTCTTAGAGCATTTATGGAGCCCTTACTTTATGTGTCAGGCTGTGTGTTACGTACTTTACTTGCATTAACTCATTTGAGCCTCACCCAAGCCTAGCAGGTAGGTACCATTATTACTTCATTAGAAAATAGAGAATTAGAGAGCTGCAAGAACATGTCTCCGCTTACTCTAGGGGCCAGTAAGTGGCAGAACCCATGTCTGAATTAAGTCTCTTCTGCTTTAGAGCCTCTGCCTCTCTACTCAGGCCCAGGCCTTGGCACTCCTCTTCCTAGTTCAGTACATCAGCATACCTTCTGGAACCCTCTTGCCCTGAGACCACAGCTCTTTGAGGACAGAGAATGTTTTGTTCAGCACTGTGTTATTGCCAGTGTTCAGAGCGGTGCCTGGCACAATGAATATTTATTGAGTGAAAGGGTGAATGAATGGTGGCTTCTCACCACCTACTTCTTCCCTAACCCTCTCAGCCTCTAAAGGTGGTCCTGCTAGGCATGTTTAGGCTGTGCTGGACTTGGTCCTTGGAGCTAGAGATGCCTGTTCCCTTGACATGATTTATGGGCCAACATGGCTCATTTGGTAGCAGCAAGGAATTTTAATGAAGGTAGATTTTCTTCATTGGTCTTATGTTGTCAGAGAAGTGCAGAAAAGTATTATCCACTGCAAGGAGAGAGGGGAGCAAAAATTAAATAATTATAATTTCCCCCAAATTTCAGGGAGTCCTTAAATTGTGGCAGCTAGAAACCAACTCCAAAAACTCTAGTGCCAATGATAGCTTTCATTCTATAGCTATATTTGACTGTAGTCATGAACTAGTGAACACTAGCAATTAGTTCTTATAAGTGTGCCCAAGCATGTTGATAATTGTATATTATATTTATATAGTGCTTAGTTACAAAGTATCACATAAGTTTCCCCTTTTGATCTTATGAACAGCCTGGTACATACAGAGGCAGGCATGATTAGCCTCTCATTACAGATGAGGAAACTCGTGCCAGAGAGGCTAAGCCATCTGCCCTACACCACTCAGTTAGTAGTGGTAGAGATAGGCCTTCAACTCCTGCCTTAACTCCTACTTCAGCAAATTTTCCACGTCAGTATTGTATTTAACACAGCGATTTCTGGGGGTGAGAGCAATAGGTAGCTATATTTCTTTTTGTTGCCCATCATCCATCTTAGTGAGGCCCTCAATTGGGTCAGTTAATCTTTTTGGATATCAGTTTACCAATCTGTATAATGGGGAATAAACAGCACCCACCAGTGAGTGCCCTGGGAGCAGAGGAGTTTATGAGGATCCCAAACTTAAAAAACAATTTCCGAGTGAAGATGTTTGGAAGGGACCACAATGATCCTAACCAATTTTCATGAAATAAGTTAACTATCAACTCCCCTGGCCACTTTATAAAAAATGGCACCTCCGCTCCCTCATAACCATGCTTCATTTTTCTTCATATTAGTCATTGACATTCATTATATGCTTAAATTGGCTTGTTTAGTGTCTGTTTGAATCCTCCCACCAGAGTGTAATAGCCATGAGAGCAGGGACTTGGTCTGTTTTTTGTATTCCTGGGTTCCTAACCAGTAGACTAGTGCCTGGCCCAAATACCATTTGATAGGAAGGAAAAGAGGGGAAAAGGGAGAGAAGGAAGGAAGGAAGGAAGGAAGGAAGGAAGGAAGGAGGAAGGAAGGAAGGAAGGAAGGAAGGAAGGAAGGAATCTGAGCTGTGTAATGATTGAAAGTAAGCTTGAATTGGATGATTGAAAGATTCACTCAAAACTTCCTTGCCCTCTAACAGAGGGGACGCATGATCTGGTTTCCTCATACCCATTTCTGGCTCAGTGACTCAGTGGCTTAAAACCAATCACTAAAGCCTCCTTGAGTATCAGCTTACATCAGGGTGAAGTGGGTTCAGTAACCGTGTCCATGCAGCACTCATAGGTCATTGTATCGCACTGTATGCTTCTATTGCAACGTCTGTGAGCAGCTTGAGTGAGGACAGAGGCTAGTCCCCTGTACTGAGCAGAGAGCCTGGTCCACAGAGAGGCAAATATTGAATGAATGAATATGTAAGAGGAAACAAGGTGCAGGGGTCTTAATCCCCCTCCAGAGTTAAGATCTCTGTTTGAAAGTAAGCCCGGTGCATGGCACAGACATTCCCCTTTGAACTTGAACCACATCTCTCCAGAGGTGTGGAGGTGCTAAAGGGCTGGTTCCCTAACCTCAGGGAAGGAAAGGCATGCCTAGGCTCCAGATCCGATTCCATGCCATGTTTTGGAAGTTGTGTTTACGTCTGCCTTCATCTCTAGCCTTTCCGCTCCAGCATAAGCAAAATTATAACCCTGCACACTGACTTGCATGCAGTTATCAGAGCCCCGTGCTCCTCTGTTGAGGGACTTCGCCCCTGAGGCCGCTGCCTGTCTGTGAATGACAAATCGAAAGTCAGGGTTGGAGAATCAGCCGGACTTTTCCTGCCCGTTTGCAGCAGAGGGAGGAAGGAGAGGATGAGAGATTCTGAAAATAAAGGTAAGGGCCCACTGCAGAGGGGAGTCAGAGAGATGCTAGAGATGCGATTGCCCTCCACGGACGTGTTTCGTGTGTATTAGCGACTAGTGTAGCGTCACTGTGCACATATCATTTTAACATTCCTCGTTACATAATAAACATGACTTTTTGAAAAAACTGGCCTCTAAAAAATTATACAAAAATTAAAACGACTGGCTTTGGGCTTCCAAATAGTGTGTCATTCAATTTTCCATTCTTGTGCGACTAAAAACCTTATTTTTGCATTCTTCATTTAAGCTTAGATGAGGAACACGTTTCCATCTCACAGATTTCTTCCGTCAGCTCTCAGGGTTTTGGTAATTTTATATTGTGTTTGGTAATTTTATATATTAAATTTATAGTGTTCACAGTAGTTAATGTGTAGGTTTTCAGTGCGTTATTGGAGTTGGAATAGCTGATATACTTTGGACTTACGTAGTTTGGGTTCTCAAGAAAAGCGATGACTGGGGAGCCCTTACTGAACATTAATCTTTTTAGGAGCGCCCAATGGGGCGCTTTCCCTGACCTTCAGAACTGTTTACCTTGCAGAGAGAAATTTGGATGCAAACTCCCTCGACTCCCCAACCTCCACCCCCTAGGTCATCAGCATGTTAACATCCCCCCACCCCCTGTCGCTCTAATTCCCTCGGAGGTTTGGTGGAGGAGAGAAACGGTTTTAAATTCTGAGGCTGCTTAATATTTCTGCCGCAGTTGGGGGAGGAGCGATAGACCCCAAGGTCTCAGGAGGCTCGCCGTGCTCTCTGATCCTGTTTCCAGGACGGAGCCCTCCCTTTCTGCTGCGTTGGTCCAGCTCCTGGTGCGGGTGCCCGGAGGCAGGCGCAGGGGCTGCGGGCTCCCGGGTAGTTCCCGGGTGGCCGCCGAGCAGAGGACGCCGAGCAGAGGACGCCATCTCTGCGGGTTGGTGCCCTGCCGCTGCTTCCTGAGCACTAATTTTAGGGGTTGCCTCCCCCCCCCCAACCCCCCTCCGTGCTTTCGCGATTCTCTCCCGGGAGCCACTGCTCATCCATTTGCACAAGACTCTCTTCTCCCTGTGCCGTCTGCGTTAAGGAGACCGGGCACTTTGCCCTTGGGGACCAGGCTTGGGTGGCAGGTGGAGGCGGCGCACAAGCAGGTTACTGGCAGCCAAGTGAAGTTATTTGGGTGATCCGTGCAAGGACAGGGGCCCCAAAACGCCTCCTTTCTGTGCGCAGGATCTCGGGTTTAGCCTCCTGACCAGTCCCCAGCCACTGTCTCTGGCTTGTTATAAGATTCCAAATTAAAAATAAGAAAAGAAAACAAAACCATAACACACACACACACACACACACACACACACCCCATACGCAATCTGATGTCAGCAAGGAGACTGGTATTTTAAGCTACCAAGCTGTTTGTAGTGCAGGCTGTTAGCCACCCCACTGTCAGTAATCGAGGCTCAGAAGAGGGCTGGGGTAGGTGCTGTTGGTAGTAGTACCAGCTAGTAGTCTCTGGGTCATTCATATCCACGTATTGATCCATGTGGTTTAGATGTTAAAATTTTAATGAAGCAGCCTTAGCCGGGAAGAAAACAGCTATGCATGGGCCTGGTAAGTGGGAAGAGGGCCTACCTAATACTGTTTCTAAGCCAGCCTCTGACAGACAAAACCTGTGCGTGTGTAAGAGAACTATTTTAAATGAACTCAAGAAGAACGTTGGCTTTTCCTGTGTTGTTTTCAGTGGCTGGAGAAAGGGTTACTAGAAAGAACAAATTTGTTTATATGCCATGTCATGCTAGGCCAGTGGCATGATTTCGAAAAAAATTCAGGCTGTCTGAATTGGAGGCTGTGGTTGTGGTTAATATTCACCAGGGGTTGGAGTAGAAGCTGTTACACCGTTTCCCAGTGTAACAGCATGTTTCCAGTTTGGGATCCCAGCTGCTTTTCTGAAGTGAGTTGGTATTTGGAACTTTCGTTTCACTTTGTTTCGAAAAGAGCCTTTGGTTGGGAGTCAGAATAGTTAGGTTTCTGGCTTGTTCCGCCACAAACTCATTCGTGAGCTAGGACTTTGTTTTTTTGGATCTCAGTTTCCTTATTTCAAAAATGGAGAAATGTTAGACCAGCTCACTGTTCTTCAGATTGTGGGCAGTAAGAAAGCCATTTAGTGAGCCTCAGGCAACATTTAGAAAGATGAAATTGAATAGAAAATGGTAGAAACCATTGCACATGGTAAGGGTAAATATTGTTTCCGGAAACTTCTGTTTTAGATATTTACGTTTGTTTTGGTAGGTAAGCATGGGCTACATTGATGTCAGGTTCTATTTCCCACTGTGAATCCTCACTAAGTCAAAAGGAGAAACACTGAAATAAATCATAACTTCTTTAATTTGGTTTGCAAGGAGTCTGTGAAATGCAATTTTATATGCATGTCCTTTTTGCTTATATATGAGAATATTAATAGTTTTCTTCAGATTTTCAAAGGGTGTATAAGCCCCCCAATAGGTTGTAAATTATTATATTTTTTCCCAAACCTCTTCCTAGCTAATTTCTTAGAAATGAAAGAATCCTTTCATGCTGGGAGGTGGTTAAGTGTTGACAGAGACCAGCTGAGAATGTGATGTGATGTGGTGTGTGTGTGTGTGTATATGAATGTGTGTGCATGTTGAAGAGCGGGTGTGATCATGCTAACCATACCATAAGAACTCTTTATGGGTTGCAAAGAATCAGTTGGAGACCTGACTATGAAACATAAATATACTAAAAATTAGAGTTTTTGTGCTGAAAAGTACTACAGAAAAACTATTAAAATGTGAATTTTTCAGAAGTCAACTCTCCTTGCAAAGACCAAAAAAGAAAGGGAGGTAACGTTTAAAGAGGTTGACAGAGGCAAATAAATACTCAGGATGTTGGTAGGAGAAACTGAATTTTTATAAGCTACCATCACATGACTAGTGTTCAGTAAATGTTAAATTGTAGTTTAATAAATGTCATTCTTTGTCCTATTTTTGGTATATGTTGTCTTAAGACAGTTGGGCGAGGCTGTCTTTTTTATTTTTTAAAAGAAGAATTTTCTTTTTTAAAAATATATTTTTATTGATTTCAGAGAGGAAGGGAGAGGGAGAGAGGGATAGAAACATCAGTGATGAGAGAGAATCATGGATCGGCTGCCTCCTGCAAGCCCTCTACTGGGGATTGAGCCTGCAACCCTGGGCATGTGCCCTGACTGGTAATCAAACCATGACCTCCTGGTTCAACTACTGAGCCACACTGACTGGGCTGAGGCTGTTTTATACAAGAGACACTGTGTAACATTTACCCAGCATATCTCAAAAGGCTTTTTAAGCCAGAAAAAAATTTGTATAAGGCTACTAAGAAGAAAATAGTTGAATGAGTTAATAAGCAGGTATTAACAAACATGACAGCTAGTTATAATAATGACCATAGCTTCTATTTAACTAATAAGTAGTACATGAAAAGCTGTCTGCAAAGAGCTTTACATATTGTCACAACATTGATAGGTAGGGGGTATTTTATATGTAAAAAAATGGATTAAGAATTGTGTACAGGGATACAGCTAGTAAGTAGCAGAGCTAGGATTCAAACCCAGGTCATTTTATCTCCAAAACCATTCATTCACATGGTAGACAAGGTTTGAGAATAAGTAGCATGGCGACTTGCAGAACTTTGAATAAAATTTTCAACATCATTTATTATTAGAATTAAATTACTTGTTATAAAAGGGAAATGTGAACCTTAGAGAATGATAGCTTTTGACTAATTTTCTAGATTGTGTTTATTTGCAAAGACATCTTAAGTCCAGCTCCAAATTTTTCTTTTATTTAGTAAGTTCTCTGAGTATTTTATACAACAAAGTTTTAGAAACAGCTATGAAAGTATAGGAGTGGAGAATTTGAAAATTTGGGTGGAAATTTTTTTTCCTACAAGGTTTCAGGACAAATAGTTCTTTCGATTTTTCTGCTGTTTTTCTATATTTTATCTCAAAATAACAAACATGACATTTTGTAAGCAAATGAAGTTATGTATAGCATATTTTAATGTGTTAAAACTAGGATTAGAGCATTGGTCTATGCTAGTGGCAAGTGGAAACTGCATATCCAAGGCCCGCTCTTGTCTTGAAACACATCAGGAACATCTGTTTTTTATTCCCCTTCCTATCTAATAATAGACAAACATGGTAATTAACCGTAACTTCGCTACCCTTCCCATTGGCTAATCAGTTCCTGAAATAATTTGATTATTTTATTGAATTTTATTATAGAGTCTGTTTGAAAGTTTGAAGATGGTCAGATCCAGACTTTTAGGCCCTAAATATTAAAAAGACTCTGGTGTTCATACCCAAGTCTGTAATTCAAAGTAAAATAAGTGTAAGGAAGTCCAAAAACATTGTGCATTTTTTTAACCATCACATCTACTTTGATACTTTTAGAGTACTCTGGTGTTCATACCCAAGTCTGTAATTCAAAATAAAATAAGTGTAAGGAAGTCCAAAGACATTGTGCGTTTTTTTTAACCATCACATCTACTTTGATACTTTTAGAGAACTCAGATTCTTTCCAGGATTTTTTTGTTATTGCTTCTTATGACTGTGTGGGTTGAGGAAGTGATATTTTGGCTGGGTGATCTGTAAAATGGCTGTGTGATTTTTTTTTGGTCTCACAGCTAGTATGTGATAAAGCTGGTTTTACAGCCTGGGTAAGTCTGGTGGTTCGCAAATGGGCATGGAACTACTTCCTGTGGGAAACTGGAAATATGCGTTCACTGGGCAGACACCAGAAATGCTCAATGTACTGGAAGGTTCCAGATTATTCTGTCCCATGACAAATTATCTCATGTTTTGTGCAACTTTCAAATGTTTTGTTGAAGAGGTAAGTAAAAACCTTCTATAATTTTCTGAGCTTAGAACATAAGTTGGTTTTATATATACACTGAAATTACCAGGATTAAAAATGCTGTGTGAATCGAGGAAAGATTGTACTTAATTTTGTTCAGAACATCACTTACGCAAAGTGACACCACTTGCATTTGACATTACAGTACAACACACCTGTCTCATTCAATGTACATACAAGTGCATGTATGTGACTACTTTATTATGTTCCCTGACATAATCCTGCTTGATTATTTACATATTGAAATGCATATTGTTTTATTATAAACTAGTGGCCCGGTGCACAGATACATGCACATTGAAAGGAAATTAATTAGAAGAAATATTTTAATATCACTATTTGCCTTTTCTCTATAATAGAAGTGCCAACCAAATTCATGATTGACAATGACAGATGGAAACATGTGTGCGATTGGCACCAGTGAGAGCTTTATATATATTGCGCATGCACGGGTCAACGTTTATTTTTAGATTGCCAGTGCACATCATATGTACCGGCTGGTCAGTCGGTTGGACAGTCAGACGGACGTATGGTTGGCCACTTACCTTTTATAGAAATAGATAACTTGTCTTTCACTTCTCTTTTACATTATAGTTGGTACATTATATATCTTATTTTTCAAAATGTTGTGTTACATAGTTTATTTTATCTTTGAGTTTCATTTTGAGATACTAAACAGGGAACTACAAAATATGTATTATATTTATGTATATTTGTGTTACCTGGAGTTTATAAAAATGACTTTATTTTGGCCTCCTTAATATTAAAATGTTTGACCCAACATTAAAACTTTTTGAGATTATATACTCAATTATATGTTTACTAGAGGCCCAGTACATGAAATTCGTGCACGGGTAGGGTCCCTAGCCTTGGCCGGTGATCAGGGCCAATTGGAGCCTTCCAGCTGCTGGCCAGGGCCTCCCTTCCCCGGTTGCTGGCTGTTGGCCAGGGCCTTCCTTCATTCTGCACCGCCTCCTGGTGGTCAGCGCATGTCATAGCAAGCGATCGAACTCCTGGTCTCCGGGTTGAACTCCCAAGGGGACAATTTGCATATTAGAGTTTTATAGATATAAATAGTTCATTTAAAAATATTTAGACCTATCTATAGCAATGAGATTGAGCTGTGCACAAACTACCCTCTTTTTTAAAAAAAATAAACTTTATTGCAGAAGACATTCATATGTCCCCTTTTTCCCCCATTGGTCCCTTCTAGCACCACCCTATTGTCTGTGTCCATGGGTTATGATACATGCATACATGTTCTTTGGTTAATCTCTTCCCACCCACCCCTGCCTTCCCTCTGAGACTCGACAGTCTGTTCCATGTTTCTATGTCTCTGGATCTATTTTGTTCATCAGTTTATTTTGTTCATTAGGTTCCACATATGAGTGAGATCATGTGATACTTGTCTTTCTCTGACTGGCTTATTTCGCTTAGCATAATACTCTCCAGGTCCCTGCATGCTGTCTCAAAGGGTAAGAGATCCTTCTTTTTTACTGCTGCATAGTATTCTATGGTGTAAATGTACCATAGCTTTTTAAAAAACATATATTTCTATTGATTTCAGAGAGGAAGGGAGAGGGAGAGAGAGATAGAAACATCAATGATGAGAGAGAATCATTGATTGGCTGCCTCCTGCATGTCCCGCACCAGAGATCGAGCCCGAAACCTGGGCATGTGTCCTGACCGGGAATCAAATAGTGACCTCCTGGTTCACAGGTCGACACTCAACCACTGTCCTACACCAGCCAGGGTGTACCACAGCTTTTTTATCCACTCATCTACTGATGGGCACTTGGGCTGTTTTCAGATCTTAGCTATTATAAATTGCACTGCTATGAACATAGGGGTGCATACATTCTTTCTGACTGGTGTTTTGGATCTCTTAGGATATATTCCTAGAAGTGGGATCATGGGGTCAAATGGGAGCTCCATATTTAATTTTTTGAAGAAGCTCCATACTGTTTTCCATAATGGGCTGCAGCAGTCTGCATTCCCATCAGCAGTATACACGGGTTCCCTTTTCTCCACATCATCGCCAGCACTTGTCATTTGTTGATTTCTTGATGGTAGCCATTCTGACAAGTGTGAGGTGATACCTCATTGTCTTTTCAATTTTCATCTCTCTGATGATCAGTGACTTTGAGCATTTTTTCATATGTCTCTTGGCTATCTGTATGTCCACTTTGGAGAAGTGTCTATTTAGGTCCTTTGTCTATTTTTTTTATTGGATTGTTTGTCTTCCTTTTGTTAAGCTCTCCAGACCAGCGCTTTTATTTCCTGGGAGTTATTTGATAACTGCTTCTATTTCATATCATTTGTTTGGCCTATTCAGGTTTTCTTATTCAATTTTAGAAGATTGTATTTTTTTAGGAATTTGTCTATTTCATCCACATTGTCCAGCTTGTTGGGATATAGTTGTTCATAGTATTGTTTTACAATCCTTTGTATTTCTGTTGCACTCTCACATTGATGTTTCTCTCTCTCTCCCTCTCCCTTCCCTTCTCTCTAAAAACCAATAAAAAATCTTTAAAAATAAATTAAATAAATTGAAAATGTGGACTAAATTAAAAAATAAAATCACCAGAGCAAAACACCAAGATACCAATGACATTTTCAAAATCTTATAAATAATAAAGGGTATGTACAGTTGATTTCTAGTTACTGTTTCTTGCTTATTCAAAGCTTGTCTGTATCTTCTTTTCCCATATTTTTTCTGAAATGATTATAAATTTTTGTTGCTTTGTTCCAAACAATATGGACCTTTTCATTTTCATGAGTCTGACCCTACATTCAAATGTTTAATACCTTTGTTTTGTTTTTAATAATTTGGAATTGTCAACTCTCACCTCCCAAGTTCAATGCAATTCTAAAATTTACAAGATAACTTGAATGATTAAGTTACAAAACATTCCGTAAAATTTGTTAGCATAGCTTTCACCCAGCCTTTTATCATAGCTGAGTAGGTATTTTTTCACCATCCTTCCCAGGACTTAGGGTTATGTATAGGTGCTGCTGGTCACACTCATGGGCTTCATGTCACTCTGCCCATGTCCTTATATCTCAAATCCAAGGTCAGTTAATTCAAATCCAAGGTCAGTTAATTCACTCATTCATCTCATCTTTTTGCACTAGACTCTCCTTCCTTCTCAAATATACACTAAGATAGTTCTAGGAATTAGGTTAGGGCAGTGATTCCCAAAGTGGGCGCTACCGCCCCCCGGTGGGCGCTGCAGCGATCCAGGGGGGCGGTGATGGCCACAGGTGCATTTGGTGGGGGCGATTAACTGCTATTAACATTAAAAAAAATTAATTTCCAGGGGCTGAGTAATATTTTTTCTGGAAAGGGGGCGGTAGGCCAAATAAGTTTGGGAACCACTGGGTTAGGGCAATAAATAGCTCTATTCAAGTGTGACCTAAAACTGAAGAGTGACCAGGTGATCGGTGCCTTACCCAAATGTGGGAATGTTTTTCATGTTACCCCAAATTTTGTATTAGAATTAACTAAACAAACAAAAAAGCACTTATTTTTCAGTCTTTTCAGATGTGTCTCTCTACTCCAATGCTGGTTTTTTAGGCACATTCAGTTTGTGAAAATTCATTGAGCTGAACACATGATTTGATTCATGCTTCAGTATGTCTATTACACTTCTGTGGAAAATTTGAAAGAACTAACATGCTATTGTAAAAAAAAAAAAAAAAAAAAAAAAAAAAAAAAGGACAAAAAAGCTTGAGAACCACTGATCAGGTTCAGCTTCCAATCCCAGAATGATTAGGGATGAGGACACTGAAGCTTGGAAGGGGAAACTTACTTGAGGGTTGGGGGAGTGTCTCATATAATAGGGACTGACACTCAGGCCTCTGACTCTAGTTCTGTCTTACTTTTCTTACCTTTCAGAAAGGGGATGAGGAAAAACCCAGCACGCACTAACAGCGAGCTGGATGACATTCGCAGAACCCCAGATGCATCTTGCATGAGTCATCACTTAACTTCCCTACTCTTTTTTTGCCATCTTCAACCTCTTCCCTGGTCATTTAAAAACAGACACTTTTATCTCATGAGAACTTGGGGATGGTTATTTTATGACCTAAGAATTATTTGACTACATATGCTTAGAAAAAAGGGTAATTCATGCCTGTGAAATCTAACAGGAGCCCAGCACAAGGTAGTTTGTTTCCCTTTCTAAGCCATTTTTAGTTTGGTGCTGTGTGGTTTAAATTTAGAATACTTTTTTCAAACTGGGGGTTGGTGGGGGTGGGTGTTGGTGCAGAGAATGAACTCAGCTGTGACTCCTGCTGCTGCGAGTTAAATGGTAAAATCTGAAAACCAGTATTAAAGGAGAGGTCTCTCAAGAGAGGGGGGGATGCAGGAGAGCAGACTTACCTTAATTGGAGTGGTGGGGGGCAGTAAGGAGAAAGAAACAGTGGGAGATAGCTCCTCCTTTCCTCCTGCTTCTATGGGGTGTGGCCTGTTGAGGATGTGGTGGGGGTATTTTGTACACACACACACACACACACACACACAATCACACACACATATAACTTGGCTTGGAATTGATAGTGCATCATTTTGTCATCCTGGATTTATTTTAATTCCTCGAAGGCTGGATTTTGAGTTCTCAACATTCTGTTCCTTCCACCTGAGTGTATTTCCCCTCCTCTTTGCCTGGCTCAGTTCTACTCTTTCAAATAGTACCTTCTTCTTGAAGGCTTTCTCTGACTCCAGGTCCCCTCCCTGTGTTCTGCTTTATAACACCTAGCATAATGCTTGACACGTAGTAAGTACTCAATATATTGTAATTTAAAAGTATATGTTTCCCAAAAGGAAATTATGAAAATTCAAAAAGCACAAGAAGAACTGTAAGAACCTTCTATCATTCCATCCCTAGAGATAACTGCTGTTAAAGCTTGAGTGTATCCCCTTTCTGTGATATCTTTATATATCCATATATGTGTTTTACTTGGTTGAGATCATTTTTTTTTCAGTTAACATGACTGCCAACTTTCTACATTTTTAGTGTCTGAAAATACTACAAAATTTATAATATTTCATAACAATAACCTGGCCTTCAGTTATTAAAAGGAGATTTAGATACTGGCACTTTTAACAATTCAAACTCTACTTAACAGGAAAATGTGTTATTTATTTAGGAGGCTAATTCAAGTTTCAGAGAAAATAAATGATATAATAAATAGAGCACACATTGACCTACCTTCCTTCCTTCCTTCCTTCCTTCCTTCCTTCCTTCCTTCCTTCCTTCCTTCCTCCCTCCCTCCCTCCCTC
>NW_005359880.1:913315-925033 GCF_000412655.1 Myotis brandtii
TCCCTCCCTTCCTTCCTTCCTCCCTTCCTCCCTTCCTCCTTCTGCCTTCCTTGCCTTCCTTGCCTTCCTTGTTTATTTTGGTGGATAGGAGAATTATTTTAGATTTTTAAAGAAATGAGGCATCCAGGTGGAATGAAAAATCCATTGTTCTAAAAGTTAAGACATCTGAGATTTTCCTACTTACAGCCCAGCCACTGAATCACCTTGAATCAGTCATTTCACACTGCACTCTGCCTATCACAAAGTCGATGCCCAACATATTTTTATGGACTCATTTAATGTACCCTGTACCCCCAGCAACTTGGGGGATCAGTGAACATGTGCTACATGAAACTGACTTCCTGTGTGTGTATTATTCTCTCACAAAACCAGAACCTGATTTTCGTTTTGTTAATTAGTATTCTGCATCTGTCATTCGGATAGCAAAATTCCAAGTTAGATAGAACAGTGGTCATCTGGTTTTGTTTGTTTGCTTTTTGTGACCATCTGTAGATCACTTCTTAGGGTTGAAAAGCCCATAGACCATCTTTTTCATCTTGTTGGATAAATGTCAAAAACTATAGCAGAACTGATGAGAGGAATGTGTTGGGCTTGATGAAACTCTAGGGAGGTGATGCACATAAATTTAAAATCTTAGATATAAAAAGTAGGTTATTAATACATTTAAGAAACAAGTTGCAGGGACTTCCAGTCAAGATGGCGATGTAGGTAAATGCCGTACTCACATCTTTCTTGAATAGAAAACCAATACCACTATGCTCCAATCTTGCAGGCAAAGATTTAAAGGTTATAGAAAAGCTCTAACATCATCTGAATAGTGAGGAGCTTAAAATATACTTACTACAACTTGGGCAATTTGTTCTTGTAATTTGTGATCTAACACTTCCTTTTGAGAACTTCTCCATCTAGTTCACCAACACCTGGCTTCCTGTACTCTGTACCACATGGACATGGTGATTTCAGAGCCAAAGGTGAAAATGTCATGTTCTGTTATTCATAAACAATATCTAGCCCAAAGGAAATAATCTTTAAAATGATGATCCGTAATTCTTTCAGAAAAAAATGATTTGCAGTGTATGAATTTTCTACTGAGATAAAAAAGTCAAAATTTTCAAACTAAAATGATTTTAAAAGGTTATAAGCCTGTGTGTTTTCCTTAACCCAGTAGAAGTGGTTTTATTTGCATAGAAAAATAGTTACTGCTATTTATAGTTACAACTTTATTGGCTGGATTCATATTAAGCAGTGTGATGGAATACTAAGAGCTCTGATATGGACTGGTTAGTCCCCTATATAGTATAGTTGTATCTCTGTGGCCTCATGCAGTTATAAATGCAATGGTTAACCTTCGTGGGGTGCTAAACAGTATACAGAGCAGTTTCCCATATGTCTTTCGTGGACTCTTCCAAGTGGCAGTAGTCATTCATTTAACAAGCATTTATCAGGCATGGAGTTAGGTACCAAACATGGCCCACAATCTGATGTGGGAAGTCATACATGTAACAGGAAATTTCAATGTAGTGCATTGTAAGTTTATGTTCAAATATGTACAGCGTTCTATGGGACCACATGAAATCATTACCTAACTTGGTTTTGAGAACTTGGATGGTTTCTTGGGGAAGTGCTGTCTATGCAGGGATCTGAAGGGCAAGCAGGAATTGGCCAGGCAGGAGATCACAAAGAAGCCCTATAGACTTGAAGGCAGCATGGGGAAAGGGGAAAAGTGGAGAGGGCTGCCTAGAGGGACACATCTGGTCTTAGAATGTAAAGGGTCCATTACGTCCAATACCTCAGACTGAGGGTGATGGAAACCCTCGAAAGGTTTTAAGCTGCTGAGTCACGTAATTGGATCTGCAATTTTAAAAGCTCAAATGTGAATCAGTTTGCTCACTTCTCTGTCTCAATTTTCTTATTTCTAAATTGAAAGGGTTGGTCTACCCTTTACAATTCGTCCAAGTTTAATATTGCAGAAATGTCTTGTATGTTGGAAAAACTCAATTCCAGACTGATTTCTAGATTTCTTGGGTAGCAAGGCCTAAGATCACAACTAGTGCTTGAAGAGGTGAGTTTGTGGGGCTGGGGAGGGGGGTGCTGAGAGTGGGGACAGGGAGTTGAATGGACTGTTATGTCATTTCCACTGGGAAATAAGAAAACTGACAGTCTCCTCAAAGGCACCTGCTGGATAGCTTTGGTTTCTCAGCAGACGGATTAATGTCGCCTTGTCCTGCTTCTAGTACAGAGAAAATATAGTAGGCATTTTACAAACATTAAAGTGCTACATACTGAGCTATTTACTGATGAAATGATACAAAATCTAGAATTTGCTTCAAAGTAGTTAGGTGTCTATATATGTAAAACATGATTGGCCATGATGTGGTAATAGTTGATACTGAATGATGGGTACAAAGGATCCATTATATGATTTTCTGTATTGTGTATATGTTTGAAAACTTCCAAAATAGAAAGTAAAAGGAAAACAAAACAAAACACCACAACAACACACAGTACAATAAGATGCCCAACCTATCACTCAAACTTCCTCATTTACTTTTAGCACAAAAGACAAGTCATACTCTCTCATTTGGCCATATTGACGTAAAGAGACTCAGAATCACTGTGGCATAAGTGTTGACACTTTGCTGTAAGTTCTAGATCGACTTTGATGGCTTAAAAATGTCTCAAACTGCACTGAGATGTTTGGGCAACCAAAAAAGATACACTCCAAGGAAAGGCAACTCTTCTGGGGAGTTCACTGATGGCTTGGTCAGGTCTGCAGCGCTGGGTGGCTCTGGCCAGGAGGGCCGTATCTCGGTAGCAGAGTGAGGTGGAGAGATCACTGGCTTTGGATTTATGCCCAGTGGACTCAGCCGCGTATCCGTCAAAGGACAATGACAAGACATAACAAAGGTAACGTTCACTGAACTTCATGTGGCAGGCAGTGTGCTAAGCTCTTTATGTGTTTTATATCATGCAACTCTAACAGCTGCCCAGAGATGCTACTATTTTACGGATGAGGAAACTGAGGCATAGAGAAGTTAAATAATTTGTCCATGCACACGGAGACTTTATGTTGTTCCCAGCAAATGTTGTGGTAAATAAATAAAATCCAGTGGTTAGCTTGTAGTTTGTATCCTAGTTAGGATTAGGTTTGGGTGCACATAACAACAACAACAACAACAACAACAACAACAACAAAGAAAAATAAAAATTAAAATAGTTTGTTTCTCTCTCACCTTTAAGAAGTCTAGAAATAATCAGTATAGGGCTGCCATAGTTCTCTAGGGATCAGGGTTCTTCTATCCTATTGCTTCATTGTCAAAGTCCTCCATTTCAAGGTCATCTCATGGTCCAAGACACCTGTTGGAGCTCCATATTTTACCAGAAGAAAGAGAAAAGGAATGGAAGAAGAGCACACCAGCTGAACTCCCTTTTGAGGATGCACACCAGAAACTGCACTTATCATCTCTACTTATAGTCTAGTGACCACAGTGTAGTCCCATGCACACACCTAGCAGATTATAGAAAACTTGCACGTGACAGGTCCAAGACATGAAAGAAGACCAAGAAATACACTCTTTATACTGTATGACCTTGTGCCCAGCTAAAGATCAAGGGTTCTATTAGCATTGAAGATGGAAAGGGAGATTGGGGACCACTGACAATCACTGCTTAGCCCATGCTCAGCTGTATTCAGAGCCCTGGTCTCCATAGGTATGACATGGCCATGGTAATCCTTCTCAAAAGACCTTTCACATTTAGATAGGTAAATCCATGAGAAACCTAGGCTCTTAATTTAGTGGTCAGGAAATTCTGGTTCTTTCCCTGCTTTAGATGTAGTCAAGTGGGCAGCAGTGGGTTGGTGTCTTAGAAACTGCCTGGAGATTCAGCACCCCGAGAATTGGCTCTGTATGCATCTGGGGTGACCACTGCCTTCATCATCATCATTGTGGAGGATTTGCCACATACGCTAGGGCTCACAACCTTTAGGCACAAAGGGATTACATTGTAGAGGATTTGCCACATGCTCTAGGGCTCAGAACCTTTAGGCACAGAAGAATTACATCCAGCCCTGACTGGTTTGGCTCAGTGGATAGAGCGCCGACCTGCGGACTCAAGGGTCCCAGGTTTGATTCCGGTCAAGGGCATGTACCTTTGTTGTGGGCACATCCCCAGTAGGGGGTGTGCAGGAGGCAGCTGATCGATGTTTCTCTCTCATCGATGTTTCTAACTCTCTATCCCTCTCCCTTCCTCTCTGTAAAAAATCAATAAAATATATTTTTTAAAAAAAGAAAAAAGAATTACATCCACTTTTTAGGGATCTTGAGCATAAAATCTTATATAATGAGCTCAGGGCCAAACATGGGAGTATCTAGCATTTAGGAAAACATTCACTTCAGTGTAGATTTGCATCTGACTTTGGAAAGCTGTTGACCATGCAAATTTTTGAGTCTGTTTTCCCCAGGATTGATAGCAGTTGAGCACAGAGCTAGCTTATGGTAGTCTGTTGGTGTCTGCCCATTTGAGAAACTGAAGTTTCCCTGATTATAAGATGACAGATGAAAGGGACAGGCGCTTCCAGGAGTTACTCTTGAAATGGTAATGTAGGTGTAACATTGTTATACAGGGAGCCTGTCCTTGAAAAGTCAGGCCAGCGGTTCTCAACCTGTGGGTCGCGACCCCTTTGGCGGTCGAACGACCCTTTCACAAGGGTCTCCTAAGACCATCCTGCATATCAGATATTTACATTACAATTCATAACAGTAGCAACATTACAGTTATGAAGTAGCAACGAAAATAATTTTATGGTTGGGTCACAACATGAGGAACTGTATTTAAAGGGCCAGAAGGTTGAGAACCACTGAGTCAGGCTCTTGATCCCAGTGGGGGACATGCAGGGGGCAGCCAATCAATGTTTCGCTCTCAAGTTGATGTTTTCTCACCCTTGCCCTCTCTCTAAAAATCAGTAAAAATATTTTTTAAAAAAATTACATAAAATGGATGATTTCTTAGACGTGATGAAATACAGTATTTGAATAGGGCTTTAGTGTTTATCATATGCTTTCATGTACCTTATTTCATTTGATCCTTTCTATGAGGGAGGAAAAGTAGTCTGCCCAACTTTATATAGAGAAAATGAGGCTGATAAACAGATTATAGAAAACTTACATGTGGCAGGTCCAGAACTTAAACATTGTTGTACTTTTCCCCCCAAAGCTAGTCGTTTTCCACAATGCCTCGATGTCTTCTTAATTTGCATACACACATATTTATACACATACATGTGCAAACACAGAGGCCAAGCTTATTTTTTAAAGCTAGAAACTTGCTTTTAATGAAAAATAAAGATTTTTTTTTCCTTCTAGAGATTTAAAAGGAGACCAAAGAGTAACAAAGTATCAGTTTTCAGGAGCACAACATACAAATTCCTCTAGCCCAGATGCTTACAAATGAGACTGCCTATTGGGAAGCCACATTAATTGAAAACTTTCAGGTTTCACTGAGCAGAATCCGGAGCAAAGCAAGGGTAATTCCCACAAGGCGTCCAAACCATTTTTCAGCGGCAACACTTAGGACAGATACCAGGAATGACCGAGGCATCCTCCGGCTTTCACTTTGACCACCAGAACCACCTCTTCAGTCTGGTGCAGTGGCCAAAGCATGGACAGAAAGACTGGAGTTTGAATCCTAAGTGATTGGTAGCTGTGTGAGCTTGGGCAAGTTACTCAACCTCTCCAGTTTGCCTCAAAATAAGGATAATATCTTTGCAGAGTTGTTGGGAAGGTGATAGTTAGAGTAGTTAAGGTACCTGACAAATGGTAAGTAACCAATAGCAGTTGTTTTTTATTATTATTAGATCTTTAAGAAAGCACAGGTTTTGGGGAATTTTCCCCCCCCCCCCCCCCCCCAGGGAATTATCTTAAAAAATATATCCTGCCTGGAAAAATCTGTCCTATTTTCTGGGAAACTTAGCACTCCCATCAGGCACCCAGAACAGACAACCTCATTCCTCAGGAATATTGTAGGAATAATTGAGATTTTCTTCTATTAAGCATCAGCTCACACAGTTTTTCCTAGCATACTTCCTTGTCTATCTTGTTGTACTGCTCTGTGTCAGCAATTTTCAACCTTCTTCATCTCCTAGCACATATAAACTAATTACTAAAATTCTGTGGCACACCAAAAAATTTACGTTTTGCCGATCTGACAAAAAAGGTATCATTTTGATTGATTTACAAAAATAATAATTACCTACCTTTTTGCTCCAAAGTAACTTTAAAAAAAAATCAGGTGCCTCTACGTGTATGTAAGGATTTCTGGTACCAAGAATTAACCAATCAGACGCAACTTTAGTATGCGATGTGACCAATAAGATGCAGCTCTATTATATGACCTATATATTTATGGTTCAAGACAGGGCATTCACACCAGACAGGTATTGTTGTTTTGGCAGTTGTCACTTTTTTATTTGACAGTCTAAAGGAAAAGAGGTCAGTGCCCCTGACTAAACAGTCAGGTATTGCTTATTTTAAAAATTCTGGTGGCACACTGGTTGAAAATCGCTGCTCTATGTGTAACTCTTGTCAGCTGCCACTATTTATGTGTGTGTTCTATAGAAAAACGTAGATTAACTGGGACTTAGCTACTGGAACACTTAAATGGTCATGTTTTTCCCCTCTGGGCTTCATTTGAAGGAGAAAGAGGAAAATGACAAGTAAAGTTTTAAGAAGGATAGGAAAATTGTGTGATTTAATACCTTCAATTTTATTGCTAAGAGAAAGAGAATGATTTTTAAGGCCACTCTGCTGATTAATAATAGAGGCGGGAGAGGATTCCCAGCCTATTGCTCTTTCATTTGGACTGTGGCCTATAGCTGTGGCTTTGGCACTTGTCTTGGTGGTGTTACTCCTCTGGCTGTGGCCACTACACTATGCAAGGGCTGACTGATGATGGGAATGAGCGGGCCAGACTGGGTATCATACGTTGGGAAGTGGTGATGAAATGTGGCACTCAAACTGAAGCCTATCTACCTTCTGTGAAGGCATCTAAGCTAAAAAATTTTTTAAAAAAATAGTAAAGGACAAACAAAATATGTCTGAGGGCCAGTTGGAGTACCTTGCTTTCAGTTTCAGTACCTTGTACAAACTATATCCACAGGCCTTATTCAATAAGGAGATCATCTGAATTATGGACCTGAGGCATGTTGCCAAAGAAAGTTTCAATTCTATTCATTGATTTATATGAGCTAAAGCAGAAAATTGAAGAAGTGCATTTTAGAAACCTAATCACAATACATTTTGCCGCAGAGAGAACACAGTAGAAGCTCTGCCCTCATTTATTATCTGGTTAGCTAGAATTCTCTGTTGTCCAATTATCCAAGTGAATTCAGATGTCACAGTGTATAGGTCATTAAAAATTGTGAAAACTAGCCCTGGCTGGGGGGCTTAGTTGTTTGGAGCATCGTCCCATACACCAAAAGGTTGTGGGTTCTATTCCCTCTCAGGGCACATACCTAGGTTGTAGGTTTGATCCCCCGTTGGACACACACAGGAGGCAACTGATCGATGTTTCTGTCTGTCTCTCTCTCCCCCTCCTCTCTCTCTAAAATCAATAAAAACATATCCTTTGGTGAGGATTAAAAATTTTGGGAAAACTAAGACCTCTCAGTACTGGAGGTGCTGTCATATATAGACATTCAAACATTTAATACTGGGACCCATGGTAAGAAATACATTTATGTCATTTTCGAGCAGAATCACACACACACACACACACACACACACACACACACACACACACACACACCAGAAACCCAAAATAGTATTTGAAGAAACAGTATCTTACCATATGCCCAAACTGATGTTTTCCAACCTGTTCCATTTTTATTAAAGTAATGGTCATGAATTGCCAAGTTTATTTTATAATCTACTAGTAGACCACAACATTTAGTTTAAAAAAATCATGAGACAAGGTGATTGATGCTAACACATTTTTATTTATTCATTAAATTTATTAATTAAATAGATATTTACTCAATTTCTAATGAGTGTGAGGTGGACATGGACAAAACATGGATTCTTGTCACCAAGGAGTCCAAAATCTAATGGGGAAGACATGCATGAAACTGCCTAAAAAACTCAAGGCAGAACAGTCACTTCACATTTTACATGATGCTTTTTTATTTTATTATTATGCTATTTTATTATACATCATAATGATAATCTTTTAAGTAGGCAGGACAGAATTTAGCCTAATTTTACAGATAGGAAAGTGTGTTTTTGAAAAAGTGACTTACCCATACAAAAATAATAGAACAACAGTGACAATAGTATTTGTTAAGCATTTACTATATTTAATTTTCACTACAACCTTACTTGTATGGTGCTATTATTATACGCATTTTACAGAGGAGGAAAGTGAGACAGAGAGGTTAAGTATCGTGCCCAAGGTCATAGAGAGTTAAGATTCTGAGGAACTAGGATTCAATCCTAGGAAATATGGTTCCAGAACCTCAATCGTAAGCAATGTATTATAGTTCTTGGAAATCAGAAAGCAAAGATCATAATCCCTGATGGGCTGTGTCATCTATTTGTCTTCTCCTACCCCCACCACAAAGGTAGTGTGACATCTGCTGCCATGAGAGCATTTTGGGGTGGAGGAGATGGGGAGAAACAGAGCCCTGCCTCCTGAATAGTCCTCAGTGTGGATAATCTTCACCAAGTTAATGAAAGTGACTGAAGTCAGCAATAAAAAGGCGAAGGGAAAGAATGCTTTCCCCGAAGAGGGCGTCTAATCCTGTGACTCTGCTCCATGCGTCATGTGGCATTCTTGAGATAAGGTGATTATGGAGCAATCTCCATCTGGGAAAAACAGGAGAGTTTAGCTCTAAATGTTCACCTTGGGTTTTACCAGTGCCATCTCCCTTCCTTAAGTGCAAGTTCTCATTCAGAATCACACAGAGAAGTTTCCATTAGTATCATCCTGGAAACAGTAATATGTAGCCTTTGTTAAGCTCCTCCCATTGGAGAAACTAGGACTGTCAAACACTGAGGGTAGAGTTGTGTCCAAGCCATATCAATAATACTAATAATAGAGGATATTAATTACTTTATATGTGTTAGGTACTTTTAGTATGCTCTGTTTTATAGAGTAGTGTTGAGATTGGTATATATTCCAATGTCAACTAGTATACCCATACTGGTTTTTAGAATGTTGTAAATGAATCCAGCTATTGTTTTTCCTGCCCCAATATGTTCTTTTAAAAGATTATCTATATTTTTAAAAATATGTGTTTTTTTATTGATTTTAGAGAGAGAGGAAGGGAGAGGGAAAGAGAGATACCCCACTGATGAGAGAAAACATCCGTCGTCTGCCTCCTGCATGCCCCATACTGGGGATTGAGCCAGAAACCCGGGCATGTGCCCTGACCTGAGCATGGGACTATGCTCAACCAATGAGCCACACCAGCTGGCCTGATATGCTCATTATATCTCTAATTTTGTAGGGTTATTAAGAGTTATTATAATTGACTTTGTTAATATTAAATTAAGAGTAAAGTTAAAAAATAAAGTGATCCCTGTAGCCATTCATGTTTTTTTCCTTAAATTTGCAAACTGGGGAGATAGTTATTCAAAAATATGTTTCACCTAAATATATTCCAGCAGTATGTCTGCAACTCTGAAAACAGTTCAGCAAAAATAATTGAGAGTGCTTTTTTTGAAAATAATAATTTTCACTTTTCAAAAATGATCTTCTCTAAATTCTCTTAATCCAGTGATTATAAATCCAGAATTTGTCAAGGCACGTGATGAACTCTGGGTATTTATTCTCCCTGCAGATCAGTAATGAATTAAATGAGAAGGAAATGTGCAGAAAAAGATTATTTAATATATAATTGGAAAAGATTTATTTACTAGACTTTACGGAGTATTCTGTCAAGTGACCAAAATAGCTTAATCTGACAGATTTGAAAAATTGGAAGTATAAAATTTATGTTTAAAATTTTATTACAATTTTAACCATCACCACTCAAGTTCTTTGATGTTGTAAATGAGCATTAACTGATTTGGGATTCAGGTCAGATCATACCTTCACCAGGTAATGCAGTTAGGAAAGCAGCTGTCCAGGGGCTGGAGGATCCATAAGACAGCATTTCAAAAACTTGAATTTATTTGGGCGACACTGATGAACAAAATTATACAGATTTCAGGTGCACAATTCTACTACACAATCTAGGCCTCTCTACTGATTCACCCTCTTCCCACAAGGATTTGCATTTGCGTGATCCTTGAACAGAAAACGTCTCCCAACCCGATTAATTTATTTTATGTAGACCTATGTAGAGCTCGAGCTTCCAGGAAACTCTTTGGATCCCAGATGATTTGGACTGAAGTCTCTTGGAATGTATAGTTTGATTTTGTGTCCTTAGGAGACCAAAATCATAACAGCCAGAGAAAGCCAGGAAAGGAGAGAAGGCAAAACTAGCTTTGTGTGTAGATTTAAGAAAATTTTACACACATGTACCTTTTTCGTGTTGTTTTGGTGATGAAACTCTGTCAGATGACTTTGGAAAAGCTTTTCATTTAGTCATTCCAAACCCTAATAGGGAAAAGGTTCCTTTTTAATCAAGATTTTCACCTGGTCTTCTCCTGAAATGATGAGAATGATGGATACTTCTGCAGTCTTATTAATTCAGGTGAAAATGAACGTTTGGTAATTACATTTTGAGAATTACAGCTATATCCAAGTTTTATAAGGCTTGAAACTTACACAATGTTGGGGTCCACTTGAAGAATAAAAATATGAAATCACAAATGTTAGATTAGGTACACGGTCTTGTAAGGGGCTTTGGCAAGAAAGGGGCCTTGACCCTTAAGCTTCATTACCTTCATGATAAATTCTCCTCTAATAACGAGTGACTGCTTGCTTTGCCCAAAATTATGAAAGAAAAAAAAGGGGGAGGGGCTAGAAAATGGAAAGAAAATCCTTGTTTAGCTGGCTTCCCAACTATCCCCTCAAGCCAGCCGAGTGGTTTGGTCCTTTCTCCAGGTCCCAAGGTAAATGATGTCAGATCTGAAATTGCACCGGATTCAACCATGCCCCCCCCTTTCTTCTTCCCCAATTTATTGCTTCAACAAATAGTTATTAAACAGTCACATACATTCACTAGGTGGAACAGACCCCAATTGCCTCCTAGCGTTAGCGTTAGAATGGCTAGCTCTTCCATCTCTCCCTTAGGGATCATTCCCATTATGTGAAATGTGCAAAAATACGGCTGTTTCTTTCTATCCTAGCAGACAAATAGCCAGTTCATCTGAGTTACAAGTCAGTCCTCCAGGACGGTAACGTCGGGGTGGCTTTGACTTGCGGAATCTTCCAGCAAATATAGGTTAAGTTATACGAAATGGGCGTGCCTGGATCTTACCAAGAAACCCCCTCATCCCCAAAGCTTACCAGTCAGAGGCACCCAGCCCCTTTCTTTACCCAACACTCACTCCTCCGGTAGCAGTCGTCTCCTCCCCCTCCCATCCCGCCCCGTTTTCCGCCAGCAGCCCACCTCCCCGAGACTCTCCCCTCCCTCACTCCCTCTCTTGTCCTCCTTCCCGTGGGCCAGCCGCGCTTGGAGCTGCCCTGCTGCGCGGGGGACACGGCGACACCTCTAGGGTTGCTTCCGGGCACTCTCCAGCCAGAGGGTGGCTGGCCCGGAGCCTGGAGCTCGGC
>NW_005359880.1:925796-926238 GCF_000412655.1 Myotis brandtii
CCCGCCCCCTCGCTCCCTCCCTCTCTCCTTCCCTCCCTCCCTTGCCCTGGGCGCCCAGAGCTGCGGTCTGCCCAGGGCGGTGGCTTCTTGCGCCCCGCACAGCTCCTCTACGGAGGCCGCTCCCTCTTTCCCTCCTCTTTGCGTCATGTCGGGCAGTTGATAATTTTCCTTTCTTTCTTCCTTAAAAAAAAATCTCTCCTTTAGTCCTTCCCACCTTCCACCTCTCCATCCCTCTCCCAGGTTGATTTCTTTCCTTGTCTCTGGGCTTGCCCATGAGTCTCCTCGGGAACTACCGGAAAAAGACCAGCAACGATGGTTATGAATCCTTGCAGCTGGTGGACAGTAACGGGGACTTAAGTGCCGGGAGCGGCGGGGGTGGCGCCAAGCAGAGAGTGAATGTCGGGGCAGCGGCGTGGAGTCCCGCCCGGCAGCCTCCTGCCCG
>NW_005359880.1:926462-933518 GCF_000412655.1 Myotis brandtii
CGCGGCCCAGTCCACTGGCCCGAGGCCCCCACCCCAGCCCTGGCCTGGGAAAGGCCCGGGTAGAGGCCAAGGCATCTAATACCACCAGGGTGTCGCGTCTCTAATTTCTCTAATCCAGGGAGCTAGGAAATGTTAGATTGGTCTGGAGGCCCAGTGACCGTAGTGAGCGCCTCTTAATCTCGCTAAGGCTGCTGAATTCACCTGCTGGGAGCCGGGGAGAGGAGGGGTGAGTAGGGGAGGGGCAGGGGTGGCGCGAGGAGCGGCTGGGAAGGAGGGCGGGGAGAGGCAGCTGCTTTCACTATGCTGCTAGGGGAGCCGGAGAGAGGAAGGAGCTAGTGCTTTGATTGTTTTTGCAGCCTGGGGACGGTATTTATTCCAGTTGTTTTGGTAATGCTGATGTTATTTGCAATTGTGTAAAGCTCTACCCCCTCTCGATTCTGCTCTCTGCTAGGGTTGATGCTGTTTCTTGAGTTTTTACCTGGGATTTAGAGCTCTTACACAGCTTTCATGATTTGCACAATGAAAGTTTGTGTGTTGTTGTTTTTTTCATGTTGTCTTTGAGCTTGTTTTTCTTTAGCCATTTGCATTGAGTGTATTAATATTTCATAAACCTTTACATGTAAGGCAAGTGGAAATGCTTCCAAATTTTGTATCTGGGCTTGCAACCATCTCCTATAAAGCAGTTTAGCAAGTTGAATTTTGCTCTTGAAAATGCTCTTTTAGTGACTCCCATAGCAAAACAGTCATGTAATATATCCATGTTGGACCAGGAGTCGTGTTATAGTTGTTTCCTTACTTTTTCAAGGAACCAGGGTACAAGGCGTGTTCACATAGAGATAACTTACAACTGAAGTGTTCAGTGGTTTCTTCTACATTGATAACTTTAATACTGGACAACTGAGGACTCCAGAGGAAAGATTCATGTTAGGTTGTTTGGGAAGTAATGAAACCAAGCCGAATTTAATTCCTGCACTTTGCAAACAAATGCTTACTTCTTTAATTGTGTACACTCCCTGGCTATCATTTTCTTTCTCATCCCATAAATGGGATGAAATATTGTTAACAAATGTTCAACTGCTCTGGCCTGAAAATGAATTTTACCCATGCAAGCACTTGCTGAAGTTAAATAAGGTATTGGTGGGATGTTCTCTCAGGATCATTTTAAATTGAAGCTAAGATGGGACTGATGGTTTCAAGAGCTTTGGTATTGATGTTGTACATGGTTATTTGATTTATGTTTTTCCAAATCTGTGATATATCAAAATCCAAACCATCTTTAGACTAGATATTGTCTCCTTTAAATCTTAATAAAGATTCATGTACTCCAAATAATGCCACTGTAATCCTTTCTGGAACATAGTGGACATGTAAACAAATAACTGAAATGAAAATGAACAGTTTCTAAATGAGTATGGAGGAGCCCCACTTCAGGGAAATGAAAGAATTATGAAATTTTGTGTATTAAACTTTTATAAGGATTTTCACTTTTGGAATTAGAATTTTTTTAAAAATATGTTACATTCTAGAATAAATTCAACATGTATTTCCTGAGCTTGTTATTTGCCAGGTACTGTGCTAAGCACTGTGGGGAATTAGAGAGACACTTTTGGCCTCTAGGGGACAGTAACTCAAACACACAGCCCCCTATGGTAAGTCCTGTTTTTTTGAAGATTATCTTTTTTCAATAAATCAGTTTTTCAATAAGTTGAAAGAAAAATGAATTGCCTTGATAAACTATTATAATGGGAAAGCATTTTATTAATAACTAGGGGCCCGGTGCAGCCCATGCGCAGAGGATCCCCTGCATTGTGTCCACTGAGCTAGGGGTGTGTCCAGCCGGGGGCATGCCCCCAAGCCCAGCGGCCCCACGTTCGCTGTGTCCACTGGGCTGGGGGACATGGACCTGGGCTGGTTGGCATGGCCGCTTGCACTTGGCACCCCAGCCGCTTGTCCCAGGACCCAGCCCACTTGGCGCCCCCGGCTGCTTGTCCTGGGACCCAGCCTGCTTGGTGTCTCAGGACCCGGGCCGCTTGGCGTGGCCACTTGTGCTTGGTGCCCCTGGCTGCTTGTCCTGGGACCCAGCCCACTTGGTGCCCCCGACCGCTTGTCCTGGGACCCAGCCTGCTTGGCGCCCCTGGCTTCTTGTCCCGGACCCAGCCTGCTTGGTGTCCTGGGACCTGGGCGGCTTGGCGCAGGCGCATGCTCAAGCAGCTGTGGGGTAGAAACTTGCGGCGGAAGTTCCCGCCCCATGGCCGCTTGTGCTTGGCGCCCCCGGCTGCTTGTCCCGGGACCCGGGTTGCTTGGTGCCGACGCCTGTAGGCCACTCCTGGCCGGGGTGTTCTGGGACCCTGGCCACTCAGGGCCTACACGTGGGCCTACAGGCTCAACCCCTGGCTTCTTGTCCCGGACCCAGCCTGCTTGGTGTCCTGGGACCTGGGCGGCTTGGCGCAGGCGCAGGCGCATGTGGGGTAGAAACTTGTGGCGGAAGTTCCCGCCCCATGGCCGCTTGTGCTTGGCGCCCCCGGCTGCTTGTCCCAGGACCCGGGTTGCTTGGTGCCGACGCCTGTAGGCCACTCCTGGCCGGGGTGTTCTGGGACCCTGGCCACTCAGGGCCTACACGTGGGCCTACAGGCTCAGAGCAGCCTGGGTTCCAAGGATGTTCCCAGGACCCAGGCCGCTTGGCACCTATGTATGCAAATTAGCCTGCCATCTTTGTCCGGTTAATTTGCATACTCACTCAAGTTACCTAGAACACTGCAAGTGGTGGCGTACAGGGAGCTTAGCCAGTGTGTGGTCAGAAAAGGTGTTTACGCTCAAACTTGTTTGGCTCAGTGGATAGAGCGTCCGCCTGCAGACTGATTATCATCTCTGAAATGCTAATATTAGGAGTTGATTCTTCAGCTTAATCTAGCACTATGTGAAGAAGTTGCAGGAATTCATTCCCCTCCCCCCCCACCTCCATTCACCCCCTCTTCCTAATTAGGGGAATGCTATGGCTTTGTTGTGGCACTACTCTGTATTTTATGACTGTTTTGGTGCATATGTGCAATTGAGAATGCAATTTAGGCGGATGCTGTTTGGTTTGGATGAGGGATTGGGCCCAGAAAATGGGGTTTTTCTCAGTGGGTAGCAAGTTTTATTTACTAGTGCAACTATATCTGTCTTGTCTAATGATAGTTCTTTCTTCTAAGATCCTCAATGAGTGGCCTTGTGCAGTGTAAATTATCCATTTGTTTAAGATATTTAATTAAACTCATAGATCATTTCTAAAGTAGCAGTACTCTGCCCATTCATTCAGCTGATTGTGCTGTGACATGCTGCATAAGATAGGTGGTTCATGGGGCTTTTGCTTTAACAGAAATGTTTATGAATGGAGAAAATGTGTCAAGGTCCCTCTAGAGAATTTAAAGCTTAGTCTTAACAATACCTTATACGTGTATAGCTATTTGTAATAGATTGAACACTTGGACAGTAATCTCATTTCATTTACCCAGAATTCTAATAGGTAAAGTAAGCAGCATGTGAATGTGCCTAGGGATTTGGGATCGAACCTCTTCACTATTGTTACTAGCTATAAAATCTAGACAATATTTAAGCCTGTTCCCCATTATAAAAGGAGAATCATAATAGAGCTTTACTTTGAAGCTTAAAACAACATGATAATGTATTTGCAATTTTTCTTCCCATTGCTGTCTGTGCCCTTCCAATCAGATGAGGAAACATATTCTTAGAGATGACAGGAGACTTGTTCAAGGTAAAATAGCTACTTAGTGATAGCTAGATTGTTGAAAAAGAAATAATATTGTCTGCTTCGACTTTCCCATCTGTCTTTAGATGAAAGAGTGACAGATGTTCAGAGAAGTGTAATGACTTTCTAAGTCAACAGATTCTCAAGTGGCAGATTCCAGAGCGCCCGTCTAGCCATATGTAACTTGCGGAGCTCTCTACCTGCCCTGGCTCTCTTTATCTTCCTTGGAATTATTCACTAGAAAAGATTGTCATTCAAAGGTAATCCTCTGATATCCCAATGGCACTTCAGTGATCCCAGTTCATTAGCCCAGAAACCCCATATTTCTCTTGTGTGCCTTTCACCTTCTATGGAAAGTAGGATCCGGAAAAGCAGAACTCCCAATCTTAAGTCACTAAAGTGTTCCAACATTAGGCTTTACTTACCAAATTCATAATGACAAGCTATAAAGCAGTAGTTCAATTAAAAGTATAAGGATAATGGTCCTGGCCGGGTGGCTCGGTTGGTTGGAGCACCATCCCATACACCAAAAGGCTGAGGGTTCAATTCCCAGTCAGGACACATACCTAGGTTGCAGGTTCGATCTCCAGTCAGACAATGTACGGGAGGCAACCAATCGATGGTTCTCTCTCTCTAAAGTCAATAAAAACCTATCTTTGGGTGAGGTTTGATTTTAAAAAAAGTATAAGAAATGAAGAATGTTGAACTACTTTCCTGTTTAGTATGGATCTGATTGGAAACAAAAATTATTTTTAACAAATACAGGTGGGGCAAAAGTAGATTTACAGTTATCTGTGTGGAAAAATAATACAATAATTAATAAATAATAATACAAGACTAAAATCTGTGTTTTGAGTTCTCACAAATGTATACCTATTTTTGCCCCACCCTGTGATGTCCACATTTTCAGGTTATCACCTACTCATTCTTCAGGACTTGGCTTCAGTATCCTTAAACCCTAAAGCAGCGGTCGCCAATCTTTCAGACCTCACTGACCACCAGTGGTCCGTGTACCACGGGTTGGCGACTGCTCCCCTATAGGTTGCATGAGAGGCCATTCTCTATGCTCCTACAGCAGCCTATACATCTCTATCACAGCTGTCGTCACATTGAGTTGTCTGTCTGGCCTGTTTCTCCCTCTAGACCAGCGGTTCTCAACCTGTGGGTCGAGACCCCTTTGGCGGACAAACAACCCTTTCACAGGGGTCACATTAGACCATCCTGCATATCAGATATTTACATTACGATTCATAACAGTAGCAACATTACAGTTATGAAGTAGCAACAAAAATAATTTTATGGTTGGGTCACAACATGAGGAACTGTATTTAAAGGGCCAGAAGGTTGAGGGAGAAAATGTGTCAAGGTCCCTCTAGAGAATTTAAAGCTTAGTCTTAACAATACCTTATACGTGTATAGCTATTTGTAATAGATTGAACACTTGGACAGTAATCTCATTTCATTTACCCAGAATTCTAATAGGTAAAGTAAGCAGCATGTGAATGTGCCTAGGGATTTGGGATCGAACCTCTTCACTATTGTTACTAGCTATAAAATCTAGACAATATTTAAGCCTGTTCCCCATTATAAAAGGAGAATCATAATAGAGCTTTACTTTGAAGCTTAAAACAACATGATAATATATTTGCAATTTTTCTTCCCATTGCTGTCTGTGCCCTTCCAATCAGATGAGGAAACATATTCTTAGAGATGACAGGAGACTTGTTCAAGGTAAAATAGCTACTTAGTGATAGCTAGATTGTTGAAAAAGAAACAATATTATCTACTTCGACTTTCCCATCTGTCTTTAGATGAAAGAGTGACAGATGTTCAGAGAAGTGTAATGACTTTCTAAGTCAACAGATTCTCAAGTGGCAGATTCCAGAGCGCCCGTCTAGCCATATGTAACTTGCGGAGCTCTCTACCTGCCCTGGCTCTCTTTATCTTCCTTGGAATTATTCACTAGAAAAGATTGTCATTCAAAGGTAATCCTCTGATATCCCAATGGCACTTCAGTGATCCCAGTTCATTAGCCCAGAAACCCCATATTTCTCTTGTGTGCCTTTCACCTTCTATGGAAAGTAGGATCCGGAAAAGCAGAACTCCCAATCTTAAGTCACTAAAGTGTTCCAACATTAGGCTTTACTTACCAAATTCATAATGACAAGCTATAAAGCAGTAGTTCAATTAAAAGTATAAGGATAATGGTCCTGGCCGGGTGGCTCGGTTGGTTGGAGCACCATCCCATACACCAAAAGGCTGAGGGTTCAATTCCCAGTCAGGACACATACCTAGGTTGCAGGTTCGATCTCCAGTCAGACAATGTATGGGAGGCTACCAATCGATGGTTCTCTTTCTCTAAAGTCAATAAAAACCTATCTTTGGGCGAGGTTTGATTTAAATAAAAAGTATAAGAAATGAAGAATGTTGAAATACTTTCCTGTTTAGTATGGATCTGATTGGAAACAAAAATTATTTTTAACAAATACAGGTGGGGCAAAAGTAGATTTACAGTTATCTGTGTGGAAAAATAATACAATAATTAATAAATAATAATACAAGACTAAAATCTGTGTTTTGAGTTCTCACAAATGTATACCTATTTTTGCCCCACCCTGTGATGTCCACATTTTCAGGTTATCACCTACTCATTCTTCAGGACTTGGCTTCAGTATCCTTAAACCCTAAAGCAGCGGTCGCCAATCTTTCAGACCTCACTGACCACCAGTGGTCCGTGTACCACGGGTTGGCGACTGCTCCCCTATAGGTTGCATGAGAGGCCATTCTCTATGCTCCTACAGCAGCCTATACATCTCTATCACAGCTGTCGTCACATTGAGTTGTCTGTCTGGCCTGTTTCTCCCTCTAGACCAGCGGTTCTCAACCTGTGGGTCGTTTGGCTTCAGTATCCTTAAACCCTAAAGCAGCAGTCGCCAATCTTTCGGACCTCACTGACCACCAGTGGTCCGTGGACCATGGGTTGGCGACCGCTGCCGTATAGGTTGAATGAGAGGCCATTCTCTATGCTCCTACAGGAGCCTACACATCTCTATCACAGCTGTCATCACATTGAGTTGTCTGTCTGGCCTGTCTCTCCCTCTAGACCAGCGGTTCTCACCCTGTGGGTCGCGACCCCTTTGGCGGTCAAACGACCCTTTCACAGGGTCGCATTAGACCATCCTGCATATCAGATACTTACATTATGATTCATAACAGTAGCAACATTACAGTTATGAAGTAGCAACAAAAATAATTTTATGGTTGGGTCACAACATGAGGAACTGTATTTAAAGGGCCAGAAGGTTGAG
>NW_005359880.1:933688-942067 GCF_000412655.1 Myotis brandtii
GGAAGAGCCACACTCAAGGGGCCAAAGAGCCACATGTGGCTCGCGAGCCGTAGTTTGCCAACCAGGGCTCTAGACTATAAGTGAAATACAGAGCCAAGCTGGGTCTTATTCACCTTTTCATTCTTGTTACTGCTTGGTATTTATTAGGAGCCTGATAAATACTGGTTGAATGAATGAAAACATGAATAGATTTTGAATTTTTTAAAAGGGCATTTATAATGAAATATGTCCATCCAAACTAAAAATAATCATACAGCTAGATTTTAACAGAAATGAGGTCAGACTTGAAATAAATTAAACTGTTGGCAAAAAGCTAGACCAATTCAATAATGAGCATGTTTTATGTGCAAGGACACTAGAAGGGGGAGAAAGATGATGAATACATAGTCCCAGACCCCCAACAGTTTTCTAATGTGCAAACGTAAAGAAATTAGCTCACCAAAAGACTGGGCTCTTTTGATGCTACTATCTATTGTGTGATTCATCATCCAGATAATGTTTTTCAGCAGAAAAAAAGAAACACCAAAGATTTACTTTTTTTATTTTTACAGACTAATAATAGATGACTTTTATCTGTAGATCTGTGTGTTTCTTCATCATTATCACAAAGTATGGCTCTTAGCTATTTTCAGGTTTAATAGTAAAACTTTTTTGTTTCATCTTCGGCTGTCTGTAGGATATGTAAGCTTTATGGTGACTTACTGCTTTTTATAACCTGTACTCACCATCTTGAACCTCTTTAGGAAAAAAATCTATAATTTCGAGGTGGATTGAAAAATACTGGAGTTTACATTGTACATTTTCTTGTTGGCAAACTTGTAATTCAGGAAAAAAACTAAATTGCAGTTATTGCATATTAAACAACATCTCCTGAAATTTACTTGGAAGCTTTTGACAGAACACCTCAGTATCTGAGGAATAAGTCCTTCACGGTCCAAAGAATTAGGAAATTTCATGGCATGTGCCAAGAGATATGGCAGTTTTTACTACCTTTAATTGCTTTACCTGACATGTATGGGCCATAGTCTAGATCCAAAATATCTTTTTATTTCAATAATGCATCAACGCACAATTTTAAAAGCTACTAGGGATAGAAATTAAAATTCAACTGTGTGTGGTGTTAACAATGCAAATAACTTCACCCAGGAAGCAGTCAGATGACTCATGGCCTTCTGTGCAGTGTTGGGATTGCATGTGCAGAAAATTACTCTTGGCGTGTTGCGGTATAGTTCTCTACCTGAATTTGTTTGGCATATGTTATAAGCCACTTCCTGATGTTATGTTGTGAGAGAAATACCCATTAAAATTGGGTATATTTGGCAAACAACAGGGTGAATAAGTGGTGTAATAAGAGCCATATAAAATGCTATGGGGGTGCAGAAGAAGGAGCCATAGTTTCAACCAGGAGGACTTGGGAAGGCCACCATGGAATGTGATGTCTAAGCCAGAAGTTAGTAGGTGTAGAAGGAAAGGAAGATTGTTTCGGGCCGAGGGCTAAGGCACAGTGGCATCACGTGCGTGATGTGGTGAGAGAAGCAGCATTTAGGCCAGTGATGGCGAACCTATGACACGCGTGTCAGAGGTGACACGCAAACTCATTTTTTTTTGGTTGATCTTTCTTTGTTAAATGGCATTTAAATATATAAAATAAATATCAAAAATATAAGTCTTTGTTTTACTCTGGTTGCAAATATCAAAAAATTTCTATATGTGACACGGCACCAGAGTTAAATTAGGGTTTTTCAAAATGCTGACACGCCGAGCTCAAAAGGTTCGCCATCACTGATTTAGGCCTAGAGGCTGGAGTTCATATAGGTGGGAAGTTCTATGGTGGATGGCACAGGAAGAGAGATTGAATCCAGATCAGGGCGAGCCTGCTGAGGAGGTTGACCTTTATTCTGTAGGCAATGGCAGGGCACCGAAGATTTGGGAGCAGCGGTGAGGCAGGGCCAACGTATCCAACAGGCATAGTGTCACAATAATCATAAGGTCCATGAAAATGTTTTAATTTTAAGTTCTTTTAAAAACTAGAATTTTACACTTGCTGAGAGCCACTGTGGTCTATACTCCCAGGCCCCCAAAGGTGTACAGTTGTTCTGGACTACCATTTGGAATACTTTTCATTGAAAAGCAGTCAATGACAGTAAAGCCCTATCAAAACATGCCCGGTGATGATGCTAACTAGAATACAAAGTGATCGGCTTTCAACTGCTATTCTCAGAAGAGACAAGCTAGGGTTCTTATCTTCTGCAGTAGGGAGAGGAAAGGAGAGAATGAAATAAATGTTTGATGTACATTTGTTTGTAATAATCTCTATGTAGCTAATAGATGGAAAAAGTTTTTTTTTTTCTTTTAATAAAGCAACAGAGGGCTGACTGAAAAAATACTGGTTTTTGTTATTCTTGCAATAATGGGGCTCTTCATATTATGAAATTGAAATCTTTTGACCTATTTATAGCATTATGGCAGGGTTTACGGTGCTTCATCTCCTTGGACCCTTTATTGGCCAAGACAGCAAACTATCTATATTGTAGGTGGCTCATCTGTAAAATTAAACTTGCATACATTAGGGATAACAATTATGAGACACAAATGCTTCCCCTCCCCTGGTAAAAAAAAAATAAATAAGAAACACCAGAATTTAAAAAATGAGCATAACAGTGAGGAATTATTATTCTTTATACAAATGCAGTTGACATATATAATTTTCTAATGAGAGAATGGCCACTCAAGGAAAAAGTGCCTAGGGCCCACAAAAGTCTTACTGAAGCTCCAGGAAGAAGAATGGAATGTGTGGATCCTGGAGACAGTTTGCAGGTTTAAAGTTGAATCCCATCTGTGGTTCCCAGCTGTGTCCCGCTTCCCTGGGAAGCTGGTGGAAAATGCGGATTCCTGGGCCCAGGAATTTCTGATTTAGATAGGAGGGAGGGGCCGTCCTGCCTGGAGGACAGGGAGAATGACTGGGAAATAATGAGCGCCCACACCAGGGCAGTGCCCGTGGGGCTGTGGGAGAAAGAGGCAGCTCTGGAAAGCATCACGGGAGAATGGACAGACTGACAACTGACAGGTCCTGGGGTGGGAGGTATAGGGGAGCTAGCGGCATCCAGCCTGGGTGGCAAGAGAGGAGGGAATATTTCTAGTCTTGGCTAGAAAGGGAAAATGTGACCAACTGGTTTCCTATGCTGCAAAATGCACCAGGAGCCCCTGGTGGAGGAGCTGAATACACACTGGCAGTTTGGCATGAGGTTTCACCAGGCTTTCAGCCTTTGGTTGGCTGCCCATGAGGCTGTGCAGCTCTTGCGGGGAGTGCTGTGGAGAGGGCTGGAGGCAGGAGCAGGCTCTGTGTTTGCCTGGGGGCGGGGTCAGGTAATCAGTGGAAATGCTAGAACGGAAGCCCTATGGCACTGGGCGAGGCGGGAGGCTAGGACGGTGTAGGGTAGCCAGCCTGCCCTTATGTCCGTTCTCCCTGGGCGAGCCTCTGGTTCCTTGCCTGGTGATGGGGGCACAGGAAGAAAGCTCAAACAGCAGTGAAATTTGGAAGATGATTATTGATGCAGGAATTTTTGGTTTCTATGGAAACAGACAAATGCCTGGCAAAAACCCTGACCCCAGGATTGCCTTGTACTCGCGTTTGGCCACTTGAGCATTGCAGCAAAAATCTTAGCAGGTTAACCGTCCTCATTTCTCCCTGTCCCTTGATTCTTCTTTCACCACCTCCCTCTTCTGTAGTCCCCCTTCCTTCTCTTTCTCCTTCCCCTTCATCTTGACTCCCTCGTCCCTCTCTCCTCCTCTGTTCCTGCTGCTCTCCTGTTCTCTCTCCTCCTGCCCTTTCCTGTGTGGGTCTTCTCCCCTTCTCTCCTGCCAGTGAGTCAGCATATTTGGGAGACTTGGAGCCATAAGGTGTGTGGATGACTGTAGTTCTGGGGGTTGTGTGTGGGGGTGTGTATGACTTAGATCCCAGCTTGCTGCATGTGGCCTGGGGTGTCACTTTCCAATTTGGGTAACTGTATCTGACCTACCTAAAATTTCACTTACTGTTTCAATTAGCAGAATGTTCCACACACTGGCTTGGTGATGAGAGGTTTCATAAGCCTCCATCCCAGAGGCAGCTGCATTTCTTTCAGATGAGGGAAATAATATGCTTATTAATTCACAACAAGGCAATGCAAAATAATAGCTGGCCGCTTTCCCCTCCCTGTCTCTCCAACCTCACCCCCCAGATCTTTGCCTTCCTCTCCCCTGCAGATCTTTGTCTTCCTCTCCCTCTCCCCTGTTGCTGAAGCCTAGATAAATCGCTCTATTCTCAACCCTTCCAAGTCCAATTTTTGGATGCTGTGGAGCCATGGGGTTATTAGGGAATCATGAGTCAGAAACCCAGATATAAGCTCTGGCTTTATCATTTACAAAATGAGACTTTGGGCAGGTAATTCAAGTGAGAAAAATCATCCTGACCCTGCCTGTTTCTCGGGCAAGGCGAAATGTGTGAATGTAGATGAAAGCACTTTGCAGTGAATAACTCTACTCTTTCATTTCATAAATGTCTCCCGACTGCCTACTATGCGTTGGCCCTGTTCTAGGCGCAGGGATACAGTGGAGGATGAGACAGATGAGGCCTCAGCAATTGTGAGCTTATATTATCGCGTAGAAGATATACCATTAACCAGGAAACCAAGATAAAGGATCATATGGTACGTTAAATGCTATGAGGGACTGGAGTGAGGTGATAGTAACTCAGGGAGCTGGTGGGAGGAGAGAGGCCTATTCTACAGACCCTGATCAGGAAAGCTTTTCTGAGGAGGTCACATTTGAACTGACACCTGAAAAAAAAAAAAGAGAGAGACAGGAAAAGAATAAAAAAGACGAGAGGGAGAAAGCTTTGCAGGAAGGAGTAGATAAGTGGTGGGACTGGCATTTAGTGAGCCAGGAGGGAATAACTGCAAAAGAAGTCCGAGTTGTGTTAACAGACCATTTAGGCTGCTTACACCGCGAAAGAATCGGAGGTGGCTTTCTAGGGATTCAGATTGGATTTACGTGGCACAGATGAGGTCAGCAACTGGACTGCTCAACATTAATGGTCAGCCTTTCTTTTTTTTCAAGATCAAGTGAACTAACATTTTCACAGCATCTTAGTTTTGGCAACATGCTTTTTGATACCCTATTATATTTAGTTGTTACGATTATCCAGTGAAGTAGGGGACATCCACAAAATGTTTTAGAGGTGAGAAGCTCTGTTAAGTTCAATGAGCTGATATACAGCCAAGCCAGCAGATGGCCCGGTCTCCTGACATTGGAGAGTGACAGAGCCGGCAAAGGAGGAGACTTGAGATCTTGCACCCTGTGGCCAAGATGTATCAGGTCTTTTAGGAGGAGACTCGTGGGTGGGATAGAATAGGAAAAATTGGGTTTTAACTGCTAGGGAAATTAGCTTAGGTTGCCTCAATAGCAGGATTTCACTTTATTTATTGGTCTTAATTCCCCTAGCAGGGTAGGAGCTGGCTTTGTCTGCCAGTGAGTGCCAGGAAAGAGCTGTCTCCATTATGCCTCTTACTGGTACACAGAACCCGGGAGCCTTTCACACACTGTCTTGTTTTGTGAGCATTTGCAGTCGTAACAGAAAACCATTCTCTTTCACGCGCTGCTTTGTTTTCAAGCCCTTGCGTGAGACCTGGGCTTCTTGTATCTGAAGAACCAAACCAAAATAAAACCCTGTTTTTGCTCATAGCAGTGATACATATTTATGAAAATTTTTAAACACAGAACAAAATTCAGAGAATGAAATAAAAATGAAAATAAAAGTCCATTTCCTTTCCTCCCAGCTTTTAGTAAAAAAAAAAATACTCTCTAGATATAATTAGCATTAATGGTTTCTTGGATATACTTAAAGAGTTTTCTATGCCTATGCAAGCTTATATACAACCACATAGACATAAGCTGATTCCTGCATACCACACATGCATATAGATGCACATTCATATATAATGTATACCTGGAATCCTGTACATTCTGTTATTTCACTTGTTTTTTAATTAACACTATGTCTTTGATAACTTTCTACATTAGTACCTAGAGATGTACCTCATTTTCTCTAATGACTGCTTTGAATTGCACTGTCCCAGTTCCTTTATTGATAGGCAGTAAATATCTTTGAGCACCTATTTTGGCAAGCTGTTTTTAGAAGTGGAATTGCTAGGAGAAAGAGCATATGTACTTCACATTATGATAGGTCTTGCCAGATCGCTGTCTTAGACCCTGAACCAACTTAAGTTCCTACTCACAGTGTGTGAGACTGCTTGTTTCTCACATCCTTGTCAAAGCTGAGTATTATCAAACTTATTTATTTTTGGGAGTCTTATAAGTGAGACTAGTGATGATAATGGTTCATTTAAAAGTGGCATCAAGTCTGGCTGGTATGGCTCAGTGGTTGAGCGTCAACCTATGAACCAGGAGGTCACAGTTTCAATTCCCGGTCTGGGCACATGCCCAGGTTGCAGGCTCTATCCCCTGCAAGTAGTTGTTCTAAATTCAAGTTTTGATGTCACTGACCAGTTTTGTAACCTTGGGCAAGTCGTTTTACCCCATGAGCCCCTGAGTAAAACAGGTAATACCTTCCTCATCATATTGTTAGGAAAATAAAATGGGACAAAGTATAGAAAAGTGCCCAGTGCATTCCCTGACCTATAGTAGATGCTTGATAAATGTTGGCTGTGTCAGGAGGTTGAAGCTAAGTGAGGATGTGTTGGAAATAGTTTATTATCCTGAGGTTGTTTCTTCAAAGTGGATCATTTTGCTCTCTTCATTTTACGAGGTTCTGAGCATTTTCTTTGTTATATTCATTCTGGGATTGTTCATAAGCTTTAAGAACAATTTGTGGTCACCATGTAGTCCTCATAACTATGTAGGCTATTTATCACCAGTTATCAGGCTTGTTACATTATGGGGTGCTCAAGATAGCCCAATTAAGGGGAATTTTGAGGGTGCAGGATGAAACCTAGGAACTTTCCAAGGATGAAGGGAAACTAGAATTTATGTTCTAAGCATGATTAGGCATTGCTTATTTTTTCTGGATCTTTATTTATTCTCTCCCCCCAACCCCCAAGTATTGCTGCAAAAGCTAGTCCATGTAAAGCAGTGGTTCTCAATGAGGGACTATTTTATGTCCCTCTCCCCAACATTTGGCAATGTCTGGAGACATATTTGGTTGTCACAATTGGACGTTATTGGCATCTAGTGGATAGAGGCCAGGGTGCTGCTAAACAGCCTACAATGCATCAGCTCTACACAATAAAGAATTATCTGGCCCAAAATGTCAACAGTGTGAAGGCTGAAAAATCCTGATATAAAAGGAATGAATGTATTGATTATGAGTTGAAGATAGAAAATATGGTGAAGTAGGGGTCCATGGCCCATCAAGCTGACGGTACTGGCCAGTGCTACCAATTAAACCATATCTAAGAGGAATTTCTTCCTGGCTGCATGAAGGTCCTTTGCTTTTCAGGGAGATGGTGTGGAAAGGACTAAGTTGTAAAATGATTCTGTTAGGTTGAGTTATTACCTGGAGGCAGCCAAAGCCCTAGGAAGTTCAAGTGTATGTCTCAGTTTCTTTGTTCATTCAAGCATTTATTCATTCAGCAAGCATCATTAAGTGACAACCAGCCCTAGTACTGTGCTGTGAGATAAAACATAAAAAGAAACTAAAGCCATGGTCTCCACCCCAGAGGAGCTTAGAAGACAGCATTATTGTGGTTAATGACTGAGATCTGGATCTGTGTTTCCTGGCCTTGAATCCAGTCTGCCAATTTCCTCATTTTAGGGTAAGATAAAGAATATCCATCTCACATGATTATTGGGATGATTAAAACATTGACATAGCCCTGGCTGATGTGGCTCAGTTGGCTGGAGTGTCATCCAGTGCACTGAAAGAATACGGGTTCTATTTCCAATCAGGGCACTTACCTAGGTTGCGGGTTCAATCCTTGGGTGGAGCATGTACAGGAGGCAGCCAATAGAGGTTTCTCTTTCACATCGAGTTCTTTCTTTCTCTCTGTCTCTCTCTCTCTCTCTGTCTCTCTCCCCCCCCCCCCCCCCCCCTTCCTTCTCTCTCTGTTTTTCCCTCCCTCCCTCTCCCTTTCTTTCTCTAAAATCAATAAGTTGCCTGGCTGTTGAGGCTCTTTGGTTGAGCATTGACCCATGAACCAAGAGATCCCTGGTTTGATTCCTGGTCAGGGCACATGCCTGGGTTGTGGGCTTGATTCCCAGTAGGGAGCATGTGGGAGGCAGCCAATCTATGTTTTTCTCTCATCAATGTTTCTCTCTCTTTCTTTCTTTCTTTCTTTCTTTCTTTCTTTCTTTCTTTCTTTCTTTCTCTCTCTCTCTCTCTCT
>NW_005359880.1:942114-1010730 GCF_000412655.1 Myotis brandtii
TCCCTTCCTCCCTCTCTCAAAAATCAATAGAACATGTTTAAAAAAATAAAATCAGTAAGCATGCCCTCGGGTGAGGATTAAAAAAAGTGTTGACATGGTGTATTTACTAGTAGAGAGTGTCTAACTCAATAAAACTTTAGTTGTCTTTGTTTTTTTTTTATTTCACTGTTATTACTGGAATCTTGGAGCCTTATGAATGATCTGGTTTAGGGTTTTCAAATTCGATTAGTACCAGATTCCTTTTCTCAATAAACACTTATTTAGACTGACAATATATGAAATACATGAAAACAGCAACTTTGGTTAAAATAAGATGGGAGGCCAGATACTGCTTTCTTAGGACCACTCACCTCTCTACTCCCAGGAGTGGTTTCTTGTGCATCGCTGCAGAACCTGGGGCTGTGTGGGATCCAGTTTGACAACCACTGATTTCATCCAGTCCATTCATTTTAAGAGAGAGGAAGTGATTTAAAGGGTAGATAAGGCAAGTGCATGAATAACTCTGATATGCTTGTGCCAAACACAGAAATGATGCTATATGAGGGAGTTCAGAGAAGACAGAGACAAGCTCTTCCTTGGTTAAGTCATATTTAGGGTTGCTTGAAGGATGGGTAGGATTTGAGCCTTTCAGATAAAGTTGGAAAGAGTATTTTCAGAGGAAGAAATAGAATGATAAAAGGATGGAAGAAAAAACATTGGAGTCTTTGGTCTTTATCTTAGTGAATTATCTTTGGTTGCAAGTCATAAAGGTCTACTTCAAAACATCTTAATTGAAAACCAAAGAGAGGGAGTTATAAAGTTGCAGGGTACCTTCTGGGTCCCAGGGTCAGAATGTGGAGTTCTGGGGCTGGAACTCCAGAGCTGAGAGCCTCCTGGAAGCCCACCCTCTGTAGTGCTCAATGGTTCTTGTTTTGCTCTCCTATGCATTTGCTCTATCCTTGAGTCTCTGTAAATCAGCTTTCTTGTCTTCTCTGTGTCTCTGGCTTCCTGGAAGTTCCCAGGTTTACATGTCACCAATTCAAGTGATCAGTCATCACTGTTCATCCTTCTCTGAATACCAAACTCTAAATTCTAGAAGGAGAGAATCCCATTGTCTCAATAAATGTTATTGGGCACCTCTCATCCAATGGCTATAGTTAGAGTAGGGGATGTGAGGGGCCTATCTTGTCCTGTTAATGTGGTTGGTAAAGCCCAGTACAAAGCTGAAAAAGGAGCAGACTGACCCTCAAGTTGCTCTTTTACCATTAGTGGAGGCATTTATGTTTCTATAACAAAATATGGGATAGATAATAGGGGTGAGAAGTAAGTTAGTGGGTTGATGAAGGTGTCTCTGAAGAGGGACACTAGTGCTGACTCTGAAATGTAGGCAAGATTTCCTCAGGTGAGGAAGGCAATGAGGAAAGACATTCCTAACAGGAGCTGACTAGAAAGGTGGAAGAACATTGGATGTTTGAGGCACTGTGAGCAGCTGAGTACCTATATATGCCAGAGACTTCAGTCATTCATCCAGATGACATATATTTATTGAAGACCTACTAGGAGAGGGGTATGTTTATGATTGAAACAAAATTAAAATAGTTCAATTACTTCCCTAATGTCACAGAGGATGGAAATATGAACCATATCTAGAATGTTTCAGTCTTAAAACATTTTTTATCTATAGTTTCTCCATTTATGATTTTCTACTTGATTCTATATGGTCAAAAATGGCTTAGAGCAGTGGTTCTCAACCTTGGCTGCACATTAGAATCACCTGGGAATCTTTTTAAAATCCTGAATTCTGGGCCTCATCCTCCGGAAATTCTGTTTCTTTGTTACTAGGTGGGGCGTGGCCCCACCCCATAACAAAGAAACAGAATTTCTGGAGGATGAGGCCCAGAAATCAAGATTTTAAAAAGATTCCCAGGTGATTCTAATGTGCAGCCAAGGTTGAGAACCCCTGGCTTTTAGAGCAAGGTTGGTGGTGGTTGTTTTTGTTTTTAAATAGCTAATGAATTGATGCATTGTTCTTACTTCCTAAAGTGAGAATAGGCACAGGGTTTCCATAACTATAAAATGATTTATATATAGGTGTATGTTTTATGGGGATTGTTTGGTCAGATGATTTCTAAGATCCTCTCTAACTTTAACATTTTAGGGGCCTGCTCTCTTTCATCTCAGTAATGTCAGCAACTAATTTATTTATTTATTTTAAAATACATTTTTATTGACTTCAGAGAGGAAGGGAGAGAGAGAAACATCAATGATGAGAGAGAATCATTGATTGGCTGCCTCCTGCATGGCCCCACACTGGAGGTCGAGCCCACAACCCGGGCATGTGCCCTGACCAGGAATGGAAACATAACCTCCTGGTTCATAGGTTGACACTCAACCACTGAGCAACACAGTCTCGGCAGCAACTAATTTATTGTATAATTACTTATTTTTTAAAAATAATATGTTTTCACTGATTTGAGAGAGAGAGAGAGAGAGAGAGAGAGAGAGAGGTTTTATGATTCTCCTCAAACACAGCATCAGCTTGAGCTCTCTCCCTACTCTTCATCCCCAACACCTTTGTCTCAGTAATTACTTTCTTTGGAAAACTTTTATCTGCCCCTTTAAATCTGAGTCAGCCGCTGCTGATTTGGGTCCTGATTATACTCTGTATTTTCCTCATTGTACACTTTTCTCATCTTATCTTTGCTCACAGATAATCAATACATATTAGATAGGCAGATGAGCCTGGATGAGTACTTTTCCAGTTTCTGATGAGCCTCCAACTGCCAGCTCTTTTCCTTCTCCCTCTTTTTGAGTAGCACTTCACAGCGTTTATGTGGCCAGCCTAGTTTATTTCGGCTGTGCCACTGCTTGCCTGGTTCCTAGATTCCAGCCCTCTACCTGCTGGTGCTGATGCCAGGATGACTGACTCTGATCTTTTGAGCTCTTCACAATTTTCTCTTTTCCTTCTCCATTTCTGAAGCTAATATGTTGATGATGACTACTGTAGGCAGCTACGAGCCTAGCACTGTGCTATGCACTTGACATATATTATCTCCTGTAACACAATATATCTCAAGTTATGTTTTACTATCCTGGTTTTTAAAATGAGGAAACGGAGACTCAAAAAAAGGTGAATGACATGTAGCCAAGTAAGTGACAGAACTGCCTTGAAATCCAGGACTGAATACTGACTGGTGTGTACGAAGGAACTGAGTCTGTTTTAACTCCATGGTCCTCCCAAAACTCAGCACTTCCTCTGGGAGCCTGTCTAGCCTCCGATTGGACTCTTCCAGTCAGGTAACTCTGGACTTTGGAGGCAGCCATTATATTTTGGGACAAGAAACGTCACAAGAAGTCGTCTTTGCAGTTCAGTGGAAATCCTCCTTCACGCTCTCAGTGCTGGATCTAGCTGGGTTGTAGTTCTGTCCTGTGGTGCAACATACATTCCTCTGAACCTAGAGCTCCCTCATGCTATAGCTAGAAGGGATTTTAATGATTTTCTGGTCTTATCTATTACGGATGAGGAAACTAGAGTGCAGAGAGAGGAGCCCTGTTCAACTTACTACCCTTGAGTTACTTGAAACCTAATCCTATTGCTCTGGCTTACCTTTCTCCTTCTAGCTCTTACAGTCTTTCCTCAGGAGATGGGTTTTTTCGATCTTTCATTGCCCTAGTCATTCTCCCATGGACACCCTCCAGCTGGCCACTGGCCCTCTTGTTTTGGAGCTGATCTCAATATTCCAAATTTAGGTTGATTGCCTGGAGTCCTAGAGAGGATATTTAATTCTGCAAGTAATTATGAGAACCTACTGTGTGCCAAGGTCTACCACATTCTGCCTTTCCTTTTCCTTTCTCCACATCGTCCACAATACTTATAAGGCTGTTAGTTTGGCTGCATGTTAACAAAGGCCATTAAAATTATGGCTTAAACAGATGACAACTTATTTCTTGCTTATATAAAAGCCTGATCTGAATGGCAGCTCTGATCTATAAAATGTGTAGCTCCCAGGCTCCTTCTATCTTGTTGCTTTACACTCCTTAGTGTGTTACTCTCTTTTTTTGTTATCTAAGATGGCCAACCAACACATTTGTTTCCCAGCATACCTCTTTCCTCTAAGCAACACTCTGGAATTTGCACTCTCACTTCCATTGGTCAGAACTTAATCACATGGTCAGAGCTTTGATGAAGGGAATCCTGGGAAATGTAGTCTTTTATTCTGGGAGACCACATGACCAGCTAGAAAATATTCCTAAGGAAGAAGGGCAGACTGGATATTGGTTTGACAAATAGTAGTCTCTGCTACACCCCTCCTCGTATTTCAGCTCTAGGAAAGCAGGCCCTGGGTTGGTGCTCTAGAGCCAGTGGCCTCCCAGGCTTATAAAGTTTCATTCCTAGGAAAGATGGCAAAACAGGACCTCCCACTAAAGTCAAGAGAAATTCTCAGAACTTCATGCAAGACTGAAATTCAGAATCTTTGGTGAGGGGGTCAAAATGGTAAAAATAGCTGTCATGTATTTGGGACTTACTATTTATTTGCCATACATGTGTTAAATACTTAATATGCATTATCTTATTTAATTCTCAGAAGAATCCTAGGAGACAAGTACTATTATTAATCCCCAGTTTTTTGGTTTTTTTTCTTAATATATTTTATTGATTTCAGAGAGGATGGGAGAGGGAGAGAGATAGAAACATCAATGGTGGTAAAGAATCACTGATTGACTGCCTTCTGCATGCCCCATACTGGGTTTCGAGCCCACAACCCAGGCATGTGCCCTGACTGGGAGTCGAACCATGACCTCCTGGTTCACACTCAACCACTGAGCTATGCTGGCCAGGCATTAATCCCCAGTTTTACAGATCTGGTTTTCCAGAGAGATGAATAACTCCCCCATGGTCACATAGCAAATACATGAGGACATTACCACCCACTCATCCTGGTGCCCTGGGGGCTTGAGGTCATTGCCCTCGCCACTCTAGTGCCATACAAATCAGAGTTGCTCATGAACCCTTCATAAAGTCCTCTCACGTCATGTAATAATCAGAACTTGAGCAGGAAGTGTTGTTGTCAGTAGGTTACAAGCCCCAAGTTGAAGGGCTGTAACTTACACCCTGTTTGCTAAGTTTGAGCTCAGGTCAGAAAAAAGATATGGAGACTGAGCTGGCAAAGGCTGTTGCCCCTGTGCTACGGCTTGCTGTCAGCGGTGCTCCTTGGGATATTTCCTTTGCCATGAGGAGACGGAGGCGCAGAGATGGCAAAGGACTTATTACATGTGGTGGAGTTGGAATTTGGCTCTACGTCGGTGTGATGCCAAACTGGAAATCTTAATTTGCCCACTGCCTCGTGTCCATTGTTTTCCTGGGCCTGAACTCTTTCTCCTCATGCCAGGCCCATGTTTGCCGGCCTTGCTGTGCCTGGTTAGGGATCACAGACCTTTCTCAGCCCCGATTTAATGAGCGCCTTGCTTTTTAACATTTGTTTTGTTTTTCGCCTTCTAAGTGTGGTGAATGGATCATTCATACAAATATTACCCATGAGGCATGCCTCTATGGTCAAGTCTCTTTCCCAACTCCAAATCAGAGTATGTACATCACAGGAGGGGCACTCGAACCTTGGCTATTTCAGAATAACAGATACTAGTATTTATCAACTTGTGGAATGGTGGTGGGGGCTGTTTTAGCGCTGGTGGGTGGGGACACCTTTCTGAATGGGTAGCAGCATTTTCAGTAGGATATTTGGGAGAATGTGAAGGAATCAATCATGCAGAGAGCCAGGAAGAGGTTCTTAATAGAAGAAATAACAAAAGCAAATGCCCTGAGTGGGGAAAATGGAAAAGAGTCAGGAAATGAAATTAATATTGTTAGGTCGCCAAAGGAGGAACGCAGGAGGCCAGAGGGATTATGAATTTCTTTGATCATCCACACACCAGGTGGCTGAGCCTGGATGGCTCCAGCATCCAGTGACTGGAGTCAGCTGCTTTTAAAGGACTTTTGGCGGGCTTTTTTCTGGGCGGAGACTTCTTTATGCATACCCAGAGGGGAGATAATGGAATGTGGTCACTGCAGGTGAAATGTGGTCTCAGGGAAGGGAATATCCATAGTGAAGTGACTTGGAAAACCAGTTTCTGGGGGAGGGGTATCCATCCAATTGTTCAATCAAACTTATCAAATGTCATGTTTGAGCTTTATATATGGTGTTTGTTTGTTACAGGAGGGGAGACAGAGCTCATTGTGAGTGGTGCTCCCCTCCCCCATCCAATGGAGAATTAGTGGCCATTTTTGGACAATGCTGGGGTAATATCTTCCTACTAGTCAATTCTCCCTTGCTAAGGTATATTTGGAAGAATGAGCAACAAGTTCCTTGATGAATCATTGTTCTCTTTCACTTCACAAAACTCACCTTTGAAAGTGGTCACGTGGACAATGTTCCTTTCAGAATTCTTTAAAAAAATATTTTTATTGATTTTTAGAGAGGAAGGGAGAGGAGGGAGAGAGATCTAGATCTCACTTGGGTGTGAGAGTGAAACATCGATTGGCTGCCTCCTGCACATCCCCTACTGGGGATCGAGCTATAACCTGGGCATGTGCCCTGATGAGGAATCAAACCTCATCAACCTTTTGTGCATGGGACAGTGCCCAAAGAACTGAGCCACACTGGCCAGGGCCAGAATTCTTTTGAGATCTCCTAGGTGCTTTGAGGCTAAGAAAGGAGCAATATTTTTTTATATTAGCAGTTTATAAAAATATTTAGCTTACCCTTTCCTCTTAATATGCATTCAAAGCACTTAAAGGGTTGGAAATCAGATGATTCTATTAGTCTCAAACCTGGAATTGATAGAAAATTGGAGGACACTCAAAGACTGTTCTCTTGGCAGAGAGGCTGAGATGCTCTGAAAACAATGGCAGATTCTTTTATTTATAGTCGCTGGAGCCTCACAGATGTGCATCAACTGGCAGCAGTCCATCCATCACCAGCAGATTTGCACATGGTTCCAGTTTGGGCACTGGGGTTCTTTAACTGATTTTAATTCAGCTATTCATTTTAAGGTTTATAACATACATACCAAGATGTTATTTGTTTTTTAAAGCAAGGACAAAGGACACAAGTCCAGTAATTAATTGTGGGAATTTGATAGTACTAGTACATTCTGGGCTTATTTATTTGCCCAGGCTCACCAGAGGTCCTTCTGATGTACTTCCAATAACAACAAAAACAACAGCTTGGTAAACTAAACGGTTCTTAGGTGAAGTTCTAGGAAGAGCTTTATCTTCTAATTGCATTGCTCTTCTGCATTGGCCATGAGCACAAACCATCAATGCCTCCCTTTTAGTTTACAGAGCACTTCCACGCACATCATTTCACTTCACCTTTACAGCTGCCTTAGGAGCTGAGTTTAATTATCTTCATTTTATGGCTGATGAGATGGAGGCTCAAGAGGGCTAAGTGACTTGCTCAGGGTCACAACATAGCTAGCAGGGGACAGGATCAGGACTCCAACCCAGCTGCTGTTGTACTTAAACTTTTAACTCCTGAAAAACAGAGTAGTTTTAAAATGTAAAAAGCGTCAGTGCCATCTTTACGGCAATGTCTTAGGGAGATTTCCTCCATGAGTCTTGTTTAAACATTTTAAGGAAAGAATTGCAAATTCTGTTCCAGACGAACCCTAATAATACTTTCTGTAATGTCCCCGAGTCCAGAATTCCTCAAGACTATTTGATGTTCCTCCCAGCTTTACTCTTTAATATTACCTTGTGTTTGGTTATATCATATTGAGTGCAGAGCCTGGAGAGTCATTATTCAGGATTTGTATGTTGTTTGCATGACCTTTTTAAAGAAGAAGCATAGATAGTGCAGTGAGTATGAAAAACAGTATGGAGGTTCCTCAAAAGATTAAAAATAGAGCTACCATATGACCCAGCAATTCTACTTCCAAAGCACTAATTCGAAAAGATATATGCACCCCTGTGTTCATTGCAGCGTTATTTACAATAACCAAGATATGGAAGCAACCTAAATGTCCATTGATAGATGAATGGATAAAGATGATGTGGTACATACATTCAATGGACTAATACTCAGCCATAGAAAAGAATGAAATCTTACCATTTGCAACAACAGAGATAGACCTAGAGCAGCGGTTCTCAACCTGTGGGTCGCGACCTGGGGCCTTTCAGTCTGCAGGCCGACGCTCTATCCACTGAGCCAAACCGGTTAGGGCATGACCAATCACATTTCATCTGTACCTGCCCTTGCCCCTCTGGATTATTGTGAAGTAATCCCAGCCATAATATAACTCTGTTCTTAAATATTCCAATGTGTCTCTAAAATATAAATCTTCTTTTAAAAGCATTATCACATCCTCATCACATCTAGAATATAATAGTAATTCCTTAATATCATCCAATATCTACTCTATTTAAATTTTCCTAATTCTTTCAAGTGGGAGTCTTAATTTTTCTTATTATAGTTTATTTGAACAAGGATCCAAATAATGTTTTCATTCTCTTTATCTTCTAAAGTTTCCCTTTCATCTCTTTTTTGTCCCCTTGCAATATCTTTGTTGAAAAATCAGATTATTTGCACCGTAAATTTCCCCCAACATCTGGGTTTTGCTGATCCCTGTGGTGGCACTGAACCTATTTCTCTGTTAGATCTAGACACTTCATCAGGTGTAGTTTCAGATTAGATTTTTGTAAGACCATCTCATAAGTTGTGTTTTGCATTTCCCTTGGGGATACATAATGCTTGATTCTGCTTTTGTGATCACTGCCTAATTTCATTATTATATTAGGAGTTGCAAGGGCAGGAAAAGACTTGGTTCTTTCTCTTTATCAGTTTTCAAAACAAACAAACAAACACTGATTCCCTACTCTTCTCCAAGGGTGACTTATGAAGTTTTTCTCTGTTTCCCTCTTTCTCTTATTATTATGACCTTACATTTGTAAACATGTAGTTATGTTACAGTCGTTATTGTTACTGATGCTCAACTGGACCTCTCTTTGGCCAGTGGGAGCCTCTTAGGTTAGCATCTGAGTCCTTTAGACACACCGCAGTAGTCATTGACTCTTTGCTTTCTGGTGCCACAAACCAGGCTCACCTTGTACATGTTCTGCCCCAACATTAGCATCAGCTGTTTTTCCAAAGGCCCTAGTTCTTTTTAGAAGGCAGTGGTGTTTCAAGACCACAATCTTGGTGTGATGGGTACTCACTGCTACTGGTGTGGTCTTTGTGTCTAACCCTTTTCAGTGGATAGAGTTAGAAACAAGTTTTGTGTTTGTTTTTTTTTAAAGACAAAATACTTCATGGATTTATAATGATTATTTCACCTCATATTCAGGATCATGTGGTTTTTTTTAAACTTAATTTCTTTACTTTTTTACATAGGTTTCTCTTATGTCTATAACTCCTTTCTCCCATGCCAAGAGTCCTGGTTCTCAATTGCACCAATATAATTACTGGTTTGCTTAATGCCATAATACACAGTCATAGAAGAACATTACCAACACTACCACCCTCCCATGCGCTGTTAACAGTTTAAGGTCATGATAAGGTTGGTTGTTTCTTTGTGTGCGTTTTTTTTTTTTTTTTTGGACTGGGTATATGTCTCTTTAAGACAGTTACTTTGTGTCTTAAAGTCACTTGAGATAGTTTCTCTGTGTGGCTACATCATCAATTTGATACTAGTTGGGTTTGTTTGCCTTTCAGTTTGTAGGGGTTGCTTTTCAATTTGTGTTTGTAGTTATGCAGAGTATTGACATAGTTCCACATTCAGATCTGTAAAATAAGTTGTATTCAAAGAAAGCCATCTTCTGTCCCTGCCGCCTCGGCCTCATAGGTAGTTTTGGGGATACATGTATATTTTATATACACATATACACACACTCATTATATATATATATATATATATATATATGTTGTTATGTTTTCCCCATGCCCCTCCACCTGTCTCAGACAAGCAGGAGCTCACACACATTTTGGATACTGGGTAAAATTTGAAGGTAGTACAGTCAGTATTTTCCAAACCTGAATGTGAGATAAGAGAATAGGGTCAAGGTCGATACCCTGGGGAATGGCTTCATCAGCGGACAGAATGGAATAACCTGGCCCCGAATGCCCTTTGCTCATCTGTCCTCGTTAGCCTCACTTCTCCCTGCACACACTGTTCAGTTTTCCTTGCCCTCAGGTGCTCTTCTCCGGGTCCCAGTGCTATCCTGTGTGTGATAACATTGCCCTTCCCACATGGTGTATACTCTTTTTGTTTATGTTTGTCTGATTAGACTATGAGCAACTTGAGGGCTGGGATTGTGCTTTCTTCTGTTTTCCTGCCACCTAGCTGAGTAGCAATTCAACATGCCTATGAATAAATTACTAGATCAGGCATAACAGCAGGTTCTTTTACAGGCATTTATCTCTGATCTTCAGCATAACCCCACAAGTTAGATGTTGTTAGCCCATTGCACAGATGAAGAAACTGAGGTACAGGAAGATGTAAGCAGCTTGTCTAAAGAAACAGCTAGTGAATGGCTGAGCTGGAGTTTGGACCCAGGTCTGTCTGATGCCAAAGGCACACAGCCCCAACTGTTCTCTAGGTATATTCATTCAACAAGCAGTGTGGGAAACCTTCTGAGTGGCCTTTATTAACTGTGTGATCTCAGTAAGTTAGGTAGCCTCTCTCTCTTTGTTTCCACATCTACAAAATATAAGATTGTGATAACACATACCTCACAGAGTTGTAAAGCATTTGGAACAATGCCTGGTACATAGTAGGCACTCAAATGGTAGCTGATTTTAGTTAGTTTGCTATTATTATAGCAAATACTAGAATACTCTAACCATCAGTGTGTCCACAGCTCTGTGCTGTGCACTGTGTATGCAGTCTTATCTAACCCATCCAGCTTGCCTTCTCGAACTGTACTTTGAGTTAAAAAGGCAAGATGCAGCCCTAGCCGGTTTGGCTTAGTAGACAGAGCATCAGCCTATGGACTGAAGGGTCATGGGTTCTATTCCAGTTAAGGGCATGAACCTCGGTTGCAGACTCAATCCCTAGCATGTGTGGGAGGCAACCAATCGATGTGTCTCCTCACATCAGTGTTTTTCTCTGTTTCTCCCCTCCCCTTCCTCTCTCTCTAAAAATCAATGGAAAAATAGCCTCAAATGAGGATTAACAACAACAACAAAACAAAAAGGCAAGATGCAGATGTTTAAAGGTTATAAAAATTGGCAACCAGTGAATGGGGAGTGGTCATTCAGTTGGAGAGTAAGGCCAAGTTCAGTGAAAGAGGACAGAAGGAGTTTGCAGCTGACCAACCTGTTATATAACAGCCCTCACCAGGGCTTCTCAGACAGAAACAGAAGCCTTGAGGTGAGTGATTGCTTTTGTTCGACTGATGCCGCCCTTAGTGGCAGTTAAAATGTCCTGTCCAGTTCAGCACCAGAGTTAAGTTAGGGTTTTTCAAAATGCTGACACGCCGAGCTCAAAAGGTTCGCCACCACTGGCATAAGCCAACTGAGACCCCGTTTCCCCCTTTTAAAGAAGGAAACCAGACCTTTAAAATGCACTTGCCAAACTGCTCTGATACCATTCTTTGGGTTTTGCAGAGGACACATTACTCAGGATGGAAGGTCACCCGCCTTCAGCCTCTCACGTTGGCCCTCCTTTACCAAGACCCTTTTTGTGGTTGTGTCCATCTTTGAAATTACAGAGCCTGTGAGCTCTAATCATGTTATGTGGGATCTAACAGGCAAGAAGGGAGCACGGACTGAGCTAATGATTTATCGGCTCTGTCAGCCGTGGCCTTCTCCAAGAAGGCTGTGACCCTGGGCTTGTCAGCACTGATGTGCTTTGTACCTTAAAGGGACCTGACGGTGGGCAGGTCTGCAAAGTCTGTAGAATGGTTTTCTGGGGGAAGACGGAGAGCATATCCGAAGGTCGGTTCTTTGAGCTCTTGTCCCCTCTCCTCTCTTGTGTTTTGCCGCCATCGCTGAAATGCTTATGCACGTGGCTGGTGAGCATGAGAATCAAAGTCGGAGCAGCAGCTGCTGACCCTGAAGTTCTGTGCGCGCCTATAGGGTGGGTGGGTGGCACTGGGCAGCGAGAAGAGACTAATTTAAGAAAGAACACCTTTAAACATTTATGTATCTACTGACGTAACATTATGTAAATTTAACGTGCACAACATGTTGACTTGATACATTTATATATTGTGATATGATTGCCATGGTAGCAATAGCACGTCTAGCACATCACATAATTATAATTTCTTTTTTTGTGGTTTGAATAATTAAGATCTAGTCTCTTGGGAAGTTTTATTATATACAAGTTTGATTATTATCAGTGTTGTTGTCTATAATCACTATATTGTGCATTAGATCTCTAGGACTTATTTACCACTCATTGCAAGTTTGTAGCCTTAAATATCTCTCCTATCCCCTGACACTCCAGATCCTGGTCATCACCATTTCACTCTCTGGTTTTTAGGAGTTTGGCTTTTTTAGATTCCACATCTGAGTAAAGAGCACCTTAAGCTGCTGCTCCCTTTGTGTGACTAATTCCACATGAGCCCAGTGAGGCCTTGGTTTTCCTTTGCTGCTCGCTGCAGTCTTAGAAGGTCGTTTTCTTTCATTTGTGCCTTGGACCGTGAGCCCAGCGAGGCCTTGGTTTTCCTTTGCTGCCCGTTGCAGTCTTAGAAGGTCGTTTTCTTTCATTTGTGCCTTCCCAGCAACTGATGGTGAGCAGTTTTTCTCTCCTTAGTGTCTGGTCTTAAAAGTACTTAGATCATACAGAGCAGACACCAGACCAGGATCTGGCTTCTCTAGTCTCCAGCAGTGCTTTCTGGTTTGACTGTTTCCCTTTATGATGGAGGCTTTTAACGTGTGTGTGTGTGTGTGTGTGTGTGTGTGTGTGTGTAGCAGCAAAATATCATGAGAAGAACATGGGCTTTGGCGTGAGACAGACCCGGGGAAGAGCCCTGGCTGTGTGGTCGTATTTGTCTCTTGGGTCCTCAGTTTGCTCATCTGAAGAAAGGGGTTACTACAACTTACTTGGCAACATAACTGTAAGGATTAAATGAGATAATGGATATAAAGCTCATTGTCTCAGTTCCCAATAATCAGAAGGTGATTAATAAATGGTAGCCACTGCCATTTTATCTTGCAGCATTTCAGTGCAATTGTAATTGGGTTAAGGCTGAGATGGAACTTGTGCTTTTTGACACATTTAATTCAGTTCAATTCAGTGTCCTGGAAGGTGTTCTGCTTGGTGTTTGGTACAGGTACGGTGTGAACTGAGCTCTGTGTCTGTTCTCACTGAGCTCTTCTTGCTCATTCCTTTGAATTTTGTCTTGTTGCAGCTTCCAACAAAAGCATTCTGACACCCCTCCCCATAATCCTGAATAACTCTGTGTTCTCCTTTGAAGCTTAGTTTGACCTTCATGCCTTTTGGGATCTGAGGACCACTGACCCTAGTATCCCCTCCCTCCCTCTGTAACACACAACACATGCTCTACATCCTCCCAACTCCCTGAGGAAACTGCATGCTCTCCTGGTTCCAGTACTCACTGTAGTCAGTGCCTTAGACACATTACTCGCCCGCTCAGAGTCCCCTCCTTCCACCTGGGTAGTGGAGACGGTTAAACCTCCTCTCAGGCTGGGAGAGGATTCGTGCCTGTAAATGTTTGTCCTAAGAGAAGATGGTCCTCCACAGACCAGACTGCAGGAAACAGAAGAGACGTGGAATCTGTGCCTGCCAAGTGCCAGGCAGAGGCAGAAGCTGCCCTGAACTCAGGGAGGCCCTGGGTGCACAGTGATCGGTCTGTACCGTATCTGGTGCCATTTCTGCAGCTTGCAGAGGAGAAGCCACAGCTCTTTCCTGTTTGCCTTCCCCTCCAGGCTCCTTATAATAGTGGGTATGGTGAAGAGGGAGTAATGATAAGGCTACTTTTAAAAAATGAATCTGTTTCATTTTTTACATCTGGCTAATGGGATGAGATTTTTCTCAAAACAGATCCTGGTATCTGCTCTTGCTGTTGCTGCAAAAGGTCCCCAGCCTTGTGCTGGTGGAAGGTTTAAGGCGATATGCTTTCCTCCTTGAGTTTTTTTTTTCTTTCTTAAAAAAAATCTTTATTGTTGAAAGTATTACATAGATCCTCCTTTTTCCCCCATTAACCTCTTCCAGCCCGCTCCAGTCCTCCCCACCCCCAGGCCCTCACCAGCCCTTTGTCTGTGTCCATGGGTTATGCATATATACATACAAGTTCATTGGGTCAGACTTTTATATTGTTAAATTTTAAATTGTATGCTTATTTAACTCATTATATCTAATTTAGGGTCCCCTTTCAAAACTATTTTGGAAAATGTAAAACATTATCCAGTTTCTTTTTATTATGAATTATTAGTGTGCCAACAAGACACATTTCAAATGAAATATTCATAGAAAGTATTTTTATTTTCCATTGTTGATTTACTCTGCTTTTGAGATTTTGTAATAGCAACACTTAAAATTAAGAGTTTGTTTTAGAATGAAATATGGATTATTAAAATCATTTTTATTGGTGATTTGATTTAAAATTTTAGTGTGGTAGAATTTTGGACCGAAAGTAGCTCTTCAGAGCCCCAGCTATAAATATAATATCTGGCATATATTGAGTTCTCAACAATTTTTTTCTTTCTTTTTGCATTTCATAACATTTTTATATCAAATATTTTCATTTTAGTCATTTAAGATACTCTATGAAATAAGGATTATTATCTCCCAGAACCCTTGAGCATGTAGGAGACAGGGAAGATCTGAAATGGGGGTGATGGACTCTCCAAAGCATGACTTTGAGTTCTTCTGATGGTTGGAAACTAGTATGCCAGGAAGTAATCAATGATCTGACTCCTCAGCAACAGCTAATGTTTGGCTTCATTGTCATTGGTGCATTTCAGTTTTTCCTGCAGGTGAAGAAACAGGCCTCGGAAAATGTAACCCAGCTGGCAGTGTTCTGCCCAGGATTCAATTAAGTCCATGATTTCCAATTAATGGGCCCTCATGCTCAGATTGAGCTCATAACATTAATCTTGCTTTATTTTAGGATTGCCACTGTCATGATTTATAGCCAGTCTTGTCAGAATTACTGGAGCATAATTAAGCCAGAGAGACAGCCAGAGCAGGTAGTTAACATGGGAGCCGGGGGGCGGGGGGGATTTGCCTGCCTCAGGCAGCACTGTGAGGGTTTCCCTCTGAGACCATTTCCTGGATGGCTCATCTCCGTGTAGTTCCCATCCCCATAGGATAAAGCATCTCCGGACAAGGAGAGGATTTGAGAGTCCCCGTTGGTGATCCACTGTGAGCAATGTTCTAGTTAATTCAGTGACACCACATCCACCTCCACCTCAAGTGACCACTTGCTAAGTTGTGACTGCAACAGACAGTGTGCTTTCCCAGATGGTGCAGCGAATCTTTGTGATGAGTCTATGAGGACGTAGCAGAGGCTTGCTCTTTGCATAAGGTTCTACCAGTGGTTCTCAACCTTCCTAATGCCGCGACCCTTTAATACAGTTCCTCATGTTGTGGTGACCCCCAACCATAAAATTATTTTTGTTGCTACTTCATAACTGTAATTTTGCTACTGTTATGAATCATAATGTAAATATCTGATATGCAGGATGTATTTTCATTATTACAAATTGAACATAATTAAAGCATAGTGATTAATCACAAAAACAACATGTAATTGTCTATGTGTTTCCCAATGGTCGTGACCCACAGGTTGAGAACCGCTGTTAGACAGTGATGGGCTTTTCTTGGAATCAGTGGGAGGACGTGGCAGTTCCTAGGTGCAGACCTTTCCCTCGGGCCTGTTTCTTTCCTTTTCTCATGGTTGTTTTTCCCGAAGAATCTCCTTCACTTTCCCATTTAGGAAGAAGAAGATGGGCATGCATAGGCAAATACTACTCATGATTGCCTGTCATTATCTCATTGAAACCTCTTCACAGACGTGGAATGAAGATGTCATCTGCCCCCATTTTACTAGTACAGTATAGAGGAGGAAGCTGAGGCTCGGAGAGATTCCACTGTTACAGAGGTAGTAAGGAAGGAGGGTCAGGGTCACAAATCCAGGTCTGCTTATCTGCAAAGCCTCTCTTCTTTCTGTTACCAAAAAAGCTTCTTCTCTTTTCCTGGTTCTCCAGGAGTGTTTATTGTTGAATTGAGCCTCTTTGGCACAAGTAACACATGGAGAGTCATTTTCTGAGTGGAGGGTTGCTGAATCAACCATTCTGCTCCCCAGCAGCTAAGGGTGTGCCCTTGAGATTTTGCGGAGGCTCCCACGTCTGGCCCACCCAACCCCCGTCATTGACTTTGATTGAATTTTCTCAGTGTTTGGTTTTCCCACTGGAGAGGGCAGTGGTCAGACCTCTATGACAAAGTCTCCACCAGTCAACCCACACCAGACTTTGTCCTTGAGATCATTGGAACAGACGAGTTGCAGGTTCTCTTTGCATTAGGTAGCAGCTTTTCCTCCAAATGCTTGCTGAGGAATTTTGCAGTGTTTTTTTGTTTGTTTGTTTTGCTTTGTTTTTTTTGTTTGTCCCAGGATTCACCTTCAGAATGTTTCTGCATTCCCCATTTAGTTAGCATTTACATGTGTCCTCGCCCTGAGTTTGCTTCGCCTCATTGAGCATTTTTATGCCTGGCACTGCATATTATTCACAGATGGCCTGTCAGAGGTTCCTATGAATACGTTTATCTGAGGCTGAAGGTACTGCCTTGAAATTTCCTTCAGGTGCCCTCTGATGGAACTCTGGCTTTTGAAATATGCCCTTAAGTGTGCGCTCTCCCTGGGAAATTCCACTTGTCTGAGGCATTATTAATCGGCTCTGAGAATAGCTTCCTGGAAATCTGTTGATGACCATTTTTTGTCATTTGTTATGTTGGTGTGACAACCAAACCCCACAGCAGTTATACTGAGAGCAGGCAAATGTTCTTACTCTTTAGTTTGACCCTCAATCATTCTGGGATCTGAGTACCACTCACCTTCCCAGTCTCACCTCCTTTTCTCTCTAACACACTCTCTACCTCCTCCCAGTACCCCAAGGAAAGAGCATGAAATCCAAGTGCCAGCATGATGTCTTAGACAGTTCCTGAGCCCCCTCCTTCCTCATCTGTTTAGTGGAGACAGTAATGCCCATCTCTCAGTACTCCAGCATAGTCCCTAGTACAGTTCTAACTGGTGCTCAGTCATGGTCCTTTTCCTTTCTATGCATGTCCTTGATTTGGTGCTCTAGTGACCGCCCCCCCACCCCCGTCACCTCCCCTTAGCTTGAAATGCTCTGTAGCCCATTTCTACCCAAATTGCAATTCAAATGGCACCTCTTCCATAAAGCTTTTCTCTTTCCTACATCTAGCCACCTGCATCTCTCTCCTCAAGCTGGAAATAAGCTCCTCTGAACTGTCCACTTTATAGGCTTGCATATATATATAATACTACTTGGTAAGTCCGTGCAAAGGAAATCAGTTAATAGTTACATTGCAGCTCTATGAGAGATATTAGAGGAAAAATATTAATGACTTGGAAAAACACTTTTCAGTCTTAAGTGGGAAAAATGGCAGGTACAAAACTGAGTATAATATGATCTTATTCCTGTGTTTGTATTCACAGAACACAGTATATATGTGTGCACATTGTCAACCGATGGTCGTTGGCGCAATTCAGCACCAACAGGAATCCCCAGTTTGGTGTGTAGTGAAGAAGGAAACTTTATTCAGTCAAAACAGCTCAGTTGTGATACCCAATGGCTATGAAAACAGCAGGGCTGTGAAAACAGCACGTCCCTCTTGGGCTAGACAGCTCTGCTCTACGCCATGCCTATCTGCTCCACTCTGCTCCAGTGAGACATCTTCCATGTTTCACTCAGCCAGGGAAACACAGGCTTCAGTGGAAAGGGAAGCTGACTTGGAGGGGAGCTGGCTTATATAGACAGAAGTCCCTGCCCCTGATCCCTGATTGGTCTGTCCTCAGGCAAATGAGAGCTCCAAATCCTTGCAGTTTGATTGGCCCAAAAGGCACTGTCCTGATTGGTCAGAATAGAGCTGTTTGGTTGGATGTGGAAAGCCTCGGTCCTATTGGTTGAAATAGGATTCCAGGAACTCCTCTATAAGGGCTGGCTCAGATGGCAGAAACACAGTGCAGGCAGGCAGTTCAGTGCAGGCTTCTCCCTGAAATGCAGTTTGCATGAGAGGCTCCTGCTAAGCTCTTTTTTTTTTTTTTTAAATAAAGTTGAGTCCAATTAGCCACCAGGAGCCCTCCTTAGTATGTGTCTTCTTTCTCAGGGTTCTCAATGTACAGAAAACCACAGAACTAAAAATACAAGGATATATAGTTCTCTAACATGTTAACAGTGGTTATCCTTGTTTGTTCCTGCTTTATTTTCCTTTCTGTTTAAATTCCTTTTCCTTGGTTTTGGTGAGACTCAGGTGCAGAGAAGTGAGTTACTCATACTGCCTGTGGTCTTTACACTGCACAAGGCCACTCTCTGGTTTGATTTTCTTTTTTTCTCCCTTCATCCCCAATCCCATCCTCTCTTCTAAGTCATTCCCTTTTTTTTCTAGAACGATCTTGACATATGTCCTTAGATGTGCCCAGATTTTCCATATTGAATATGAATATACTGTATTGTATCTATAATAATAAAAGCATAGTATGCTAATTAGACTGGACATCCTTCCGGACAACCTTTTGGATGAAGCCACTGTAAAAGGGGTGAGGCAGAGGTGGTTAGGGGCGATCAGGCAGGCAGGCAAGTGGTTAGGAGTGATCAGCCAGGCAGGCAGAGGGGTTAGGGGCGATCAGGCAAGCAGGCAGGCGAGTGGTTAGGAGCCAGCAGTCCTGGATTGTGAGACGGATGTCCGACTGCTGGTTTAGGCCCAATCCCATGGGGATGGGATTCCTGGATCAGGCCTAAACCAGCAGTCGGACATCCCCCGAAGGGTCCTGGATTGCGAGAGGGTGCAGGCTGGGCTGAGGAACCCCCCCACCATGCACAAATTCCATGCACCGGGCCTCGAGTATATTATATATTATATAACAAAATATGATATAACAAAAATAATGTTATATCTGCATATAGTATATAAATCTAAATGAAAGCCTTTTTAAAAGAAGAAATCAGATTTCCTCTCTCTGTATGGTATCGCCTTTCATTCTCTTCCCCTCATCTCACAATCTTTCTCTCTCTCTCTCTCTCTCTCTCTCTCTCTCTCTCTCACACACACACACACATACACACACACACACACACACACAGAGTTCTTGACCAATTTCACTTCCAGCTAAAAAATCTCATTATTCTTTATTGCATATTGGTTGATCCCTCCCTTGAGTTCTGTGATATATGGTTATGCATGGCATTTTCACTCTGACTTGTCCCAAGTAAGCAAACACAGCTCCTACTAATTAGCACAGTACAGAACTTTGCAGAGGACGGCCACGTCAAGGTAAATGGCCCTATAGAACTAAGGGTGGCATTTTTGTGGTGACTCATGTATTTGTCTTATCTTCTCCCAATCTGGGCCCTATTCAAGGAAATGACAAGAGGAACACAGACTTTAGAGTTTAAGAGAGGTGTGTGTGTGTGTGTGTGTGCGCACGCGCACGCTTGTACCCATACACATATATGTTAGAACTTATCAAATGTTTACATTTTCAATGTGTGCAATTTAGTTTTTGTCAATTTTATATATGTCAATAAAGCTGTTTTTTTTAAAATATATATTTTATTGATTTTTCACAGAGAGGAAGGGAGAGGGATAGAGAGTTAGAAACATTGATGAGAGAGAAACATGGATCAGCTGCCTCCTGCACACTCCCTATTGGGGATGTGCCCGCAACCAAGGTACATGCCCTTGACCGGAACCGAACCTGGGACCCTTCAGTCTGCAGGCCGACGCTCTATCCACTGAGCCAAACCGGTTAGGGTTCAATAAAGCTGTTTTAAAAAATGCATTACTCATAGCAATAGTTGGGGACAATAATTTTATTTTCCTCATGTGTCCATTCGAGGCATGTACATTTCTAATACCTATTGAGTGTTGAAATGTTACAGATGTGAGTTGCTTCCTCTCATGGCTTGAGCAGGACTTCCATTGCTGTGGCTGTGTGTACCTGACCGTGCCTGCTGAAATGAAAAATGCGGGGCATCACACTTAGCTGTATCCTAGCTAAGTGACCCTGCAGGAATGAATCTGCTTCTTTGAGACACAGTTTTCTTATCTAAAAAAATAAGAACAAAAGTATCTTTGAGTTTTATTGTGTGGAATACTGTACCTTCTTGCATAGCTCTTAGCATGTAGTAAGGCTCCTTTGGTGTATGTGTAGCATATGTGTGTGTTATGCGTAGTATATAGTCCATGCACATTGACGCTGATCTTGTCAACAACAAAATCTGTCTACAACAGTTGCTTCTCCTTGGAGAGTAACGATTGGATCTTTCTCTAAGAAGTCTGCTTGCAGTGGCAGCTCTAGATTTTCTGTCTAGGAGGAACTAAGAGAAGACAGTCTTGTTGGAAGGAGATGGGGTTGAGAAACATCTCTTAGAGCTTAATTGCATCACAGATAGTGTTTTTCCAGAATTCAGTGTGTACCTGAGGATTATTTGGGAGGACTGTTACTGTTCTCTCAGTCACTCCTTGAGGCCTCTGTTCTCTTCCCTGTCCTTATGAAATGGAACTGAAATGTTGGAAAGAAGATTTTTGCTTGATTTTGTTGCTTCGCGGTATTCTTTAAACAGGCCATGGGCTGCTAAGCAGTTCTCAGAAAGTACAAAATTAGACCCTTAACGACTAAGCATCGTGACATGTGGGAGTCCCACTGAGCAAACTGAAGCTTTGGTGAACTTGAGTAACCGTCATGGCAGAATGAGATTGGACCTGTGTGTGGCTGAACCTGAAGCCTCTGCCCTTAACCACCTCCCCATCCTGCCTTCTTTCACCAGGAACTTTGTTTCTCATGCCCCCATTTCCCCACCTTTACACCTCCATCCTAGTCTGACATATTAGAATAACTTGTGAATGGGTCTGTCTGCCCACCACCAGCCCCAGTGTCTCTGGGTCTTTAATAACAGGGACCATGTTTCATGCTTCTTCACACCCCTCTAAAGTCAACCTGGCACACAGTGAGCACTCGGTGTGTGTGAAACTGGGCTGCTATAGAATGCAAGAATCAGAGAAGATGGCAGGTATGGCCAGGTAGACCAAACAGGTCAACCTTGGCAGAGACCTGGTTGTTGCCTAATTGGCAAATATAACCAAATGCTTTCAATGTCTCCTCACATGTCTCAGAATTTCTCATTGCAGCCCTGTATCTTCCAGCACCCACGAGCATGCCTGCTTAAGAGATGGGGATTTCTTGAAACTCAACAAGAGTTTTATCGTACAGAAGACTAATATTTGACAAGACTAGAGGGAAATTTTTATCTTCAGACAGATAAGAGGAACTAATTAAGTAACCGTTACTAGCTTCTCTTTCCCCAAAGGTTGTGAAAAAAAGAAAGAAAGAAAGAACTAGAAATGCAGTCAAACTGAAGACCTCATTGAGACCCAAATTGACCCTGTGAAGAATAAAGGCAAGGCACGGTGGCACCTAACAGGCTGTCAGTGCTGGGGAAATTCCAGCTAAATGGATATAAAATATTTTATTCCTTCATAGATTATTGGAATCAGGCCATAGTTGCCAATCCAAATTCTAGCCACTAAACTCTCATAGAAAACATATATGGATACTGCTTAATATGATCCAACAATTATTTTAAGTCTGGTATGCCAGGGAAACTTCTATATAAGAGACAGTTCTCTCCATCAGTCCATCATTATGAAATAAATATGATCAAAACTATTTAAGGAGATCAGAACCCCCAGTGGAACTCTAAAGAAATAGAGGTTCTGCCTACCCCATGCCTCTCAACTCTAGCAAATATTTTTTTCTTCTTCCTGTCTAACAAAAAGGTCAGGGCTTGAATTGCATTGAATGGAATATGACATTTCCCTCTAATTACTAGCCTGGAACTGAGAAAACGTCCTCATTGCTGTCTGACTGTCCACGCAAGAATGTACCATATGCCGCACAATAAAAAGCAAAGATATTTTGCTCTTATTTTTTTTAGAAAAGAAAACTGTATCTCAAAGAGGCAGATTCATCCGCGGAGGGTTACTTAGCCTGGAGTACATGTTTAACAGATGGCCTTTTTACAGTGGTGACCGGGTCAGAGAATTTTAGAACTGAGGAGACTTAGTGGATCATCTGATCATTCCCTGTTATATTCTTTGAGACCCTGAGTCTGTGATTCTTCCATAGCCACATAGTTGGGTTGCTCTTCCCATCCAAGTCATGAAAAGTGGATATAGAAATATTGTACATACTGATTTGATGGTATCAGGAGTGATAATAAAATGTTTTATAACTGGTACGATAATGTAAATGAATATATAAATATATAATGTAAAGTACAGCCCCCTTTTATTCTCTGAACAAATGTACACACACACGTAACTGTTTAACCAGGTGATAATATTTATAGCACAATTTACTCTAATTTCCAATTTTTGGGACATTTAGCTAAGTGACCCCCATTTCCAAGTCTTGGTTTGACATAGGGAATGGCAGCGGATCCTTCAATTAACTTCTCAAGTCTTGGTTTGACATAGGGCAGCCGTGGGCAAACTACGGCCCGCGGGCCGGATCCGGCCCGTTTGAAATGAATAAAACTAAAAAAAAAAAAAGACCGTACCCTTTTATGTAATGATGTTTACTTTGAATTTATATTAGTTCACACAAACACTCCATCCATGCTTTTGTTCCGGCCCTCCGGTCCAGTTTAAGAACCCATTGTGGCCCTCGAGTCAAAAAGTTTGCCCACCCCTGACATAGGGAATGGCAGCGGATCCTTCAATTAACTTCCCCGTTAAATTGATGATCACTAAGGCCCTGGCACCTCGTTCCAGCTGAAGAGCTGAGCGTGCTGTTGACCAGTCAGGGCTATGGTGCCCTGGATGCCAGTGCTTCCTCCGTGGTTTGGACCCTCAGTGCCTGAATTATTGGCACCACCTGCTCCGGGGCCTGTGCCTGCCAGTGCTGAGCTCCTCTGGAGCTGTTGGTGGATGATACACATACCCGGGTCTCTGCCCCTTGGGTCTGTTAGCAGCTGCCAGACCTGTCCTGTCTAGGGCCGCAGCTGTGCAGTGTCATCAAGTGGCTTGTAGTTTAACAGCTCACACGACACGGCCAATAATCCAGAAATATTTCAGCATTTCCAAGTCCAGTACCATGGAACTTGAATGTTAGTCGTGCAAATAACACATACCATACCAGTTCACTTCGAGATGGCAAGGGGCAACGCCAGAGCGCTAAGAGGTCCCCCTCTGTTCAGTGTCTCTGATCCTGAACTATCAAAGGTGAAGAGTTCACGAGAGCCGTAGTGGTGGCTCCACAAGAGATTCTGGCCTTGTACACATCTCTAATTAGGCTTTGTCAACCCTGACATTTAACAGCATGGCCTTTTTTTTTTTTTCTTTTGCCGAGGCTGCCTGGCTTTGCTGGAGAGAGCATGTTTCACGGTTGTCTTCTTTCCATCCCCAGAGCCGCCTGGCACCTATCATTCCCTAAGTTCTGACAGTACCCCAGGCCCTGTGCTAAGGTTTTACCGAATCCTCACCACAGGCCTGTGTGATATTCTGTGAAGGCTTCCATTTTACAGCTAAGGAAATCATAATTTGGATCAGTTAACTTGTCAAGGCTGTACATCCAGCTAGTAGCAAACGTTAGGAGCCAAACCAGTTCTGGCTGATGTAATGCCCATCTTCCGACTGTGGCAGCTTTGTTTCATGACTAACCTTTTGTTTGGCATAGGGAGTGTTGATTTTTTTTCACTTGATTTTATTTTTTCCGTGAAATTGTTATTTCTAGTTGGATTCCTGGGTAGTCTGTGGTAGGTAGTCAATCCAATGACTCATTTGCATGTGAGCTGAATTTCTAAGAATTCCAATGAAAATTCCTGATTGTTTCAGAAAATCGCACGACTTTAAAACCACATTCATATTCACGGTCTCATTTGATCCTTTTGATGCCCTGAGACACGTAGGGAATTTTTTGTTCTTAATTTGTTCCAATGTATGAAGGGAGAAGAGGCTTCAGAGGAGTAAAATACCGTGCTTAAGGTCACGGTTTCTAGGTGGAAAAACGAAGTCTCCAGTGTAAGATCCTCTATCCCCAAGTCCATCCTCTTTTCTCGAAGCTTCCCTGAAGTAGGATGAATGGGGAATGAGATTTAAACTGTCTTTGACTCCGGAAGCCGAGACATTGGGTTTTTCTACGTATCTAGTTGGAATCCCCATGCGATCCATCTCTCTAATTGTGGGAAACCAGGAGATGACAAATCTCTTATACACAAGGAGGATGAATCCTTCTGTGGTGATGACTCTGGTTCTTGCACCCTTGCTAAGTGTTGTGGAGAAGAAACAGCCTTTTCCCAGGACAGGGACTAACGGTGCATCTCTGCAAGGTCCCTTTAGTTTTGGGAATTTCTGTCCTGCAATTGCCAACTTTGTAGAAGGCAGGAGGAAAGGACACTTGTGACATTGTGTCACTTAAATAACCACAGAGGAAAAGGCCCGATAGGTGAAAAGGAGCATGAATAGGAACCGATCATCGGATTTTCAGTCATCCCTTAAACAGGCTGATCCTGAACACTGTGGAATAATGCTAATAACTCACAGGTACTAGAATTGGATGGCAGTGACTTTCTAGAAATGGGAAGGGTGATGCTCTGTGGAAGTGCCTTTGTGGAGGCCCAGAGAACCCACTGAGGAAGGTTCATGTCCTGAGAACCTTAATCATTGCCAAAGGTTATTTTCCATGTCAAATATTTTTCTTTTACAAAAATTAGATTATACTGTACATAGCTTATATTCTGCTTATTTTTACCTAGCCCTTTGTCACAAGTGTCTGTACTCTTCTAAATAGTGACTTGGTAGCTAATTATGTAGAATACATGAGATATAGTCTCTTGCCTCTATGAACAACACCTCATTAAACAACACCTCAATGGACATCATTTTTGCTAAATATTGCATATGATCCTTTTCTTTTTATGACAGTACTTTATGGAGGAGCATCTCTTCTTAGGAGCATCTCTTCTTAGAACTGCGTGCAGCCAAAGGTGCCCTGGGCACTTACTGTATGAACAGTGGAGAATATATGTGGGGAATCATGACTGTGCATTATGGACTCTGCAGGGCAAGGCCTTTGTCAGCATTTTCCTGTTTCACAGTACTTCTCGTGGTGTTTTGCCTGTGACTGACAGTCATCTAAGATGTTTATGAAAAGTAGGCCACACTTAACTTTTTCTATATTTCTAGTTACATTAAGGAAATTAACATCAGCCTTAGCATTTGTGCTGGCCTTCTTAAAAATATACTTTGTTCCAACCCAGCTGGGTGTGGCTCAGCGATTGAGCTTCGACCCAGGAACCAAGAGGTCACTGTTTCGATTCCTGGTCAGGACATATTCCTGGTGTGGGGTGTGCAGGAGGCAGCCGGTCAATGATTCTCTCTCATCATTGATGTTTCTATCTCTCCCTCTCCCTTCCTCCCTGAAATCAATAAAAATATATTCTCTCTCAGGAGAATCAGATTTTATGTCAGCGTACAAGTGAGAACTAATCAGGTTATACAGGGGTGAGCTCCCATGACTTGGGAGGGTTGGATGCTGCTTGTAGTCTCGTCAATATTAGGAATCCCACGACAGCTTATTACACCCTTAGAAATGATGGGGAGGGCAGGACTGCACCCTCTGATGCTCGTCTCTGGTGGGCTTAGGCTTTACCATGACAAGATATCATGGAACAAGAGTCTACCTGAAGCCTTAGAGGCTCAGATATGGATCCTTCTCTTTGGATAGTGCCCTCATGCTTTCACAATTCTGTCCTCGTCACTCCCACCGTCTGACACCCTCAAAACCTGAGTCCCCTTTATTAAGCCCCGGGTGTGTGTTTCCCCTGGTGCCATTTTAGCCAAAGCATTTAGCAACATGGCAGAGGCGGCAAGCTCTGGACTCCCAAGAATGGAAGTCTTTTCAGCCATCTAGTACAGGGATTAGAAAATGTCTTCAGAGTCTACCTGAAGCCTTAGAGGCTCAGATATGGATCCTTCTCTTTGGATAGTGCCCTCATGCTTTCACAATTCTGTCCTCGTCACTCCCACCGTCTGACACCCTCAAAACCTGAGTCCCCTTTATTAAGCCCCGGGTGTGTGTTTCCCCTGGTGCCATTTTAGCCAAAGCATTTAGCAACATGGCAGAGGCGGCAAGCTCTGGACTCCCAAGAATGGAAGTCTTTTCAGCCATCTAGTACAGGGATTAGAAAATGTCTTCTGGCCTGGCTGGTGTGGCTCATCGTTGAGTGTCTATGAACCAGGAGGTCATGGTTCGATTCCCAGTCAGGGCACATGCTCAGGTTGTGGGCTCAATCCCCTGTAGGGGGCATGCAGGAGGCAGCCCATCAATGATTCTCTCTCGTCATTGGTGTTTCTATCTCTCTCTCTCCCTACCTCTCTGAAATCAATAAAATACATTAAAAGATTTAAAAAAAGAAAAAGAAAAGAAAATGTCTTCTGTAAAGGGCCATCAATAGTAAATACTATAGGTTAGTGGGCCATATGGTCTCTGCCATCGAAGCATGGAAGTAGCCGCAGACAGTATGTAAAGGTGTGAGTTTGGCTCTGTTCTCAGAAAACTTTACTTATAGACACTACCATTTGACCTTCGTATTGTTTTCACTCTATCAAACCTATTCTTCAGACTTTTTTCACTCATTTAAACATGAAAAAAGTCATTCTTATTTAAAAAGACAGTGGACTGGATTTTGCCCAGGGGCTATAGTTTGTCAGCTCCTGATCTATCCTTATTGTTTGTTGTGTGTTTTTTCTGCATCACTTTCTGACTGTACCATTTCCCTCTGTGGTGTGTCGTTTTTTGAAACCTCTCTGCCCTTTCTCTCAATGAGCTGAGGCTCAGATATCCTTTGCAGAATCTGTGCTTCTGGCCTTCATGTAGCTCCCCAGGGAGAGCCAGAATCCCTCCCAAAAGGACCGTGAGGCTAAGGTCAGATCATGTCCCTCTTCTCTTTTTCTTTGTCCTGCCTAGTTTGACATATAATTTGGGAATATGAAGGTCACAGATGTACTCTGACCAGTGGGTCTGGTTTCTGCAGGGTTCCAATGAACAGAGCATGCTGCCTGAATGATGGCGAGAGTCTGATTTTTATATAATCGAGGTTATTTATATCTTTTAATAGGTTGGTGCCCTGGAGTTCTTTTCCAGCGTGAAACTGAGAGTCAGAGAGAGGTCTGGATAATAAATTCAGCATCATCTCTTAGAACAATAATATATCAGAAGGGTATTTAGGCAGGAGTGTTAGCTTGTGATGGAAACAGGGGGATTGTAAACATTTTATACTGCTCTATTCTTGCTAAGTTTAAAATGAAAACACGATACAGATTTTTTTTTTAATGTGGAGTGTGTTTAAAGGGAGATAATGTGCCCTGTATTATAGGGGAACAGAACCCAGAACATTCTCAGATTTGTGGCTTTGGCTGCAGTCTGTGGAGCCACCCAGCAAACCAGTTCCTGGCCTTTATTCAGGGCCATGAAGCAGTGGGGGCGACAGAGGCTCAGGCGCCTACAGAAAGAGGCTGGTTTGGTTGGTCTGACAGCTGCAGTGATTTATGAGAGTGCTTGTTAAGGGCCATCTGCTGCTGAGAGCCGCCAAATGAAAGGCACGCGGGAGGAGATCAAGGAATAGGAGGGGGAGGGCTTGTGTAAGGCAGGTAAGGATCGTCCTAATTACAGCTGTTAGAATTGTGAGTTGGTATGGAACTGTAGAATAGTGCGAAATGGTACAAGCAGCACAGGCTTTGGACTTGCACAGACCTGGCTCTACTGCTTGTTAGGTGAGCTGCTTCCCTTCTTTTGAGCTTCCATTTCTTCATCTATAAAATGGATATAGTAGCCTTAGCTGGTTTGGCTCAGTGGATAGAGCATTGGCCTGCGTACTGAAGGGTCCCAGGTTCAATTCTGGTCAAGGGCACATGCTGGGTTGCAGGCTGGATCCCTAGTGGGGGGTGTGCAGGAGGCAGCCGATCAATAATTCTCTCTCATCATTAATGTTTCTCTCTCTCCCTCTCCCTTCTTCTCTGAAATAAATAAAAATATTTTAAAAAATGAAATGAAATGGGTATAATAAATACTCTCTCCTCCTGCTGTGTGAAATTGTATGAACATAAAAGTCCAAGCGGAGTTCCTGGTGCCTAGGAGAGCTCAGAAAGTGGTAGACATTATTAATGTTTGTCCATGTGTTCATTCATTCGCTGATTCATCAGCATTAATTGTCCTTTGTGATTTCAAATAGAGCCTCCTTTTCAAATAGATTACTGAGGCAGCAATAGCTCATGTGATCAGAATGGAAGTATAAAACAGTCAACATGTATTTATAGGTATATATATATATGAGCATCTAAATGGCACCCAGGAGTGCAGTAGGTACCTCAAGTATGATTTAAAATACAGCCACCTGGCCAATAAATACAATAAAAGAGACACCACCTCACTCACTAGTATTTGGGGAAATTACAAAATAAGATCGAAATGAGATCTTCCTTCACACTCACCAGATTTGTAAATATTTTAAAGTCTGACAATATCAAGTGTTAAGGAGAATGTAGAGTGAGGGACCTCATATTCACTACTAGTATGAGTTTAAACTGACACGACTACTTTGGGAAATGATTTGTCAATATCTAGAAATTTGAAGATGTGCATATCCTATCTATTAACGAATTTTATTCTTAGGTATAACCAAAAGAGAATCTCCCACATGTAGTTAAGTTGATGTGTTTATAACTGCATTGTTTTAGCAAACAACCTTGTTGTCCATCTTAGTGGGAAACCTTAGTGTCCTACCTTAGTGGGTAATGGATGCATTCTTTAAGGAGCTGAAATTACATGTGGTACCAGCATAGGTGAATTTTAAATAATGGTGGGTGAAAAAAAATGAAGTTGCAAACAGAAAACCATTTATATATGGCTTGAAATCATGAAGAACAATCTATATATATAAAAGCCTAAGCAACTGAATGACTGAACGACCAAACAATGGGTCTACTGGTCGCTATGACGTGCACTGACTACCAGGGGGCAGACGCTCAACGCAGGAGCTGTCCCCTGGGTCAGTGTGCTCCCACAGTGGGAGTGTCACTCAGCTGACCAATGGGCACCAGAAGCAGGGCTCACAGCTGGTGAGCGCTGCTGTGGTGGTGTGAGCCTCTCCTGATGGGGACTGACTGGGTGCGAGCCCGTGGCAGGCGCAGTGGGGCCGAGATGAGCGGGAGTGGCAGGCAGGAGTGGCAGGTGGCGGCAGATTGCTGGTTTCAGCCCATTCCCCCCCAAGCCACGCTGAGGAACCCCACCAGTGCATGAATCCGTGCACCGGGCCTCTAGTATTAATATATTGCAAAAGTTACCCACATATGTAATAAAAGTCTAAAGAAATTATTTGGCCCTAGCTGGTTTGGTTCAGTGGGTAGAGCGTCAGCCTAAAGGGTCCCCAGTTCGATTATGGTCAAGGGCACATGCCCGGGTTGTGGGCTTGATCCCCAGTGTGAGGAAAAAATTATTTGGAATGATAAATATTAAATCCAGGGTAGTATTAAGAGAAAAATGAGGGGACGTGGTTAGAAAGGCTGCCTAGAGCTCAAATCCCAGCTCTGCCAATTGCTTACTAGCTGTATATCCTTAGACAAATTTCTGATCTATAAAATGGAATAGTATTACCTACCTCATAGGTATGCTATAGATTAAATGAGTGAGTACAGGTAAAATACTTAGAATAATACCTAGCAGATAGTAAGTGCTACATAAGTTTTAGTGCATAATAGTAGTATAGCTAAAGTCTATTACCCCTAGATATATTAGGAACTATGCTAATAGTTTTCTGTGCACTCATTTAACTGTTTCCTGTGAAGTAGGCATACCTGTGCTATCTAGTAGATAGAGGCCAGGGATGCTGCTAAACACCCTACAATGCACAGGGCAGTCCCCCTTCCTGGCAAAGAAGTATTTGACTCCAAATGTTGATAGTGCCAAGGCTGAGGAACTCTGAGCTAACTCCAAGGAGCCAGCAAGTACAGTTTTAAGAAGCTGGAAGGGAGGAGAACCTGAAATACTTGACAAATAACACTAATGACCATCATGCATCCTCAGGCCTAAAAGCTGTCAGAAAGGCCCTTCAGAAGATATTTTCCATGATGAAGGTGAACTATTACTTTGAGGGATAGCCATGCGGCGGCTCTTCTAACACAGCCAACTCCATCAAAGGGCAGAGGAGACCCCCCCGGACTCACCTTGGCCATGTCTCTGAAGCAGCACTGTCTGAAAGACGTATAATGCTGGCCACATCTATAATTTCAAGTTTTCCAGTATCCACATTAAAAAAGTTAAAAGGAACCAATGAAATTAATTTACTAGTATAATCTATTTAATTCGATATATCCAAAATACTATCATTTCAACATGTAATCAGGGTAAAATACTGAGATCTTTTACTCCCCCTCCCCCCCCACACACACACTGTCTTTGACATTTGGTGTGTGTTTTATGTTTGGACTAGCCGCATTGCAAGTGCTCAGTCGGCACATCTGACTAGTGCTTCCAGTTCTGGTTGTGCTGCTCTGGAAGGTTCTTTTCCTGGGTCTTAGTGAAGACCGGCAGCACTGCTGTAACCCAGAGTCGGTGAGCTGAGAGCAGGATGTGACTTCCAGGAATGCCTGCCCCAGACTGCCGAAGGTGGTCTGCACATGTTTCAGGATCAAAGAGGGGTTGGTTTTCTGTGTGGTCTGTGCCGTCAGCTCCTTTTCTGTTTCTCATTGGCAGGTGCCTCGTCCCCAGACATGGAGCCCAGCTATGGGGGAGGCCTCTTTGACATGGTGAAAGGAGGTGCAGGCAGGCTCTTCAGTAACCTAAAGGACAACCTGAAAGACACCCTCAAAGACACATCTTCCAGAGTTATACAATCTGTTACCAGGTATGTGTGTTCTTCCTGGTTGAGTTAATGGACCTTCGTGGCCCCAAAGGATCTGGTTACCTGTCAACTACTTGTCTGGCTCAAAGACTGGCAGTTTTGTGATGTAATTTCATGGGATCTGGTTGAGCAGTGTCACCCACGCCATAAAGTGGCTACAAGCACAGGCTGGGAGGCCTCAGCTCACTGGTACATGAGTGACTGGCAGTGTTGTGATGTAATTTCATGGGATCTGATTGACTGAGCAGTGTCACCAAAGCCATAAAGTGGCTACAAGCACAGGCTGGGAGGCCTCAGCTCACTGGTACATGAGAGCACAGTGGGTTGTCATCCCTGGCCTTCGAACCCAGCATCCTGAGTTCTAGTGCATTATCTGCTCTTGTTAACCATGTGACCTAAAGCAACTTCATTAACCTCTCTGAGCTTTACTTTTATACCCTGGTAGGATTTGTGCCTTTGGGTGTTTGAGAATTAAATGAGGTAATCATGTCTATACAATCTGAATAAACAATACTCATGTATTGCAATCAAAACAGAATTTTGTTTTTGTATCTTAATAGCCCTTTAGAATTTATTTACTGGGAGAAGTTTTCTATTCTTTCACTGTATGAAACTTCTACAAGCAGACCATATGAATTTCTTTTTATTCTTAGTTATTAGAAAGTTTTAGGGTCACTTTAAGTTACAGTGTGCAGTTTTAAATCAGAAATTTAAATGTCAAGTCCAGTCTTGACCAGTTTGGCTCAGTGGATAGAGCATCAGCCTGTGGACTGAAGGGTCCTGGGTTCGATTCCATACCCTGGTTGCAGGCTTGATCCCTGGCCCCGGGGCACGTGTGGGAGGCAACCAAGCAATTGATGTTACTCTCTCTCTCTCTCCTGTCCACTCTCTCTAAAAATCAATGGAAAAATATCATCAGATGAGGATTAACAGAAATTCAGATATTAAGTCCAATATACTGATCAACATTTTAATCTTTGTTCAAAGGTAAAACTTATCCCTTCCCTCCAATCCTCAGCCAGGGCCTGGTAGGCAGAGAAAGGATGTCCTTTGTTCTTTCTCCATCACTTCCTCCCCTGACACCTATGGGTGATATTTCCCTGTAGGCAGAGAGCCTGGAACGATGATTGTTAATAAATAAGCACTGTTTTCTGAGTGGATTCTGTTCATAAAGTGGCATCTGTTTGTAAAGACTCTGGGGGTGCACAGGTTGGAGCAGTACATTTAAGCCACTGAGGGTGTGGGCTGCCTTCTCTTAACAATGCTCCCTTGTTGGAGAGAAGGCTTAGGGAAATCAGAATAGGCCGGCTAGCGGGAAGTGTCCCCGGTGATGATGCGAAAGTGATTGAGAGAGAGCAGCCATGGCATCTGTAGATCATTTTAATGAGTGCCCTTCCTTGTCTTGCTTTTAGCTACACGAAGGGAGATTTAGACTTCACTTATGTTACCTCCAGAATTATTGGTAAGTTTCTCATGTGTCTTTACTGCTTAGACCCAGCTTTCAATTGCTGCTCATCACCACAACCCAGCTGTCTAACCTGCCTTCTTTCTGTGTGACCCTCCAGTGATGTCCTTTCCTCTGGACAACGTTGACATAGGATTCAGGAATCAGGTTGATGACATTCGGAGCTTTTTGGATTCCAGACATCTTGACCACTACACGGTGTACAATCTGTCGCCCAAGTCCTATCGAACTGCCAAGTTTCACAGCAGGGTAAGGAAGTTTCGCTCTGGGATCGCACGGTTGAAGACATAACAGGGTATTTCTCCTCTTAAGAGCTATCCTCAAAGCCTTTGCCCTGTGGCACATGAAGCTGAAAAACGATACACTGCACATTTCTAGCCACAAAATATTTATTAGACTTTAATGGTATATTCTGAAGATTTTTTTTTTTTGGATGAAGATATTTATCTGTCAATGAAATACCATCTAAGTTGGGGCCTCACACCAGTTGTGGTTGGTTGCTCAATTGTTAGGGTGCATTGCTGTGAGGCTCAGTTGAAGCTTGAACTGCTACATAAAGCATTTGGCTACCTTTATACTACAACACTCATCATGCCTTTACCTGTCCTTATTGCTACCTGGGCATCGCGATGAGACAGAGTAGCTAGACCAGTACAGACATACTAGTATTAATGGGAATAGCCTGCTGACATTCAGTAAAATTGCTTCTTTCAGAAGTGAAGAAAGCACATAAATAGCCTACATTGCAGGTTTGGTAATTCTATTACTAATATTAATAGTAGTGAGTGCAGCAGCCAACACTTACAGAGTGTGTATACCGCACTGGGGACTTGACATGCAGTATCTCATTACATTCTCTTAACAGCCCTCTGAAGTAGATGGAGAAACAGAGGCACAAAGAGGTAAGGTAACTTGCCCAAGACCACACTGTTAGGACTGACACTGTTACTTGGGAAAGCTGGATTGTCTTCTAAAGGAGCTTTTGCAAATAGGCTGAGAAATATTCCTCGTTCAGAAGCTATGAGAGCTGGCTTGGGTTTGAATCTAATATCAAGCCTGGTATTCCTGGTCGCTGAATTCTTTTTGTTTTAAATTACAATTATTGGGATAACATTATAACTTTATATAAGTTTCAAGTGTACAATCCTACATCGTCTGTATATTGCATTGTGTGTGCACCACCCAAACTCTAGTCTCCTTCTGTGCCTGAATTCTTGATTTACTCACCAAGATAAGGCTTTTTCTCTCTCAAGAACATCTTCAAATATTTTGACTTAGCCTTTAGATATGATTGTTTCTGCAGCTATATTTGGGTCTCGTAATAAATAGGAAGGGTTTTTTATACCTTGGCCCTTTAAAAGTGAAACTTGACTTTTAATATTTAAGATGGTAGCTGATGGTCTATGCTGTGTATCTAGCACCTCAGCTTTGATGCCAGAACACATTGTGCTCCAAATCTCAGTTGCCATTGATCGTGTCTGGGCCTCCGTTTCCAGATCTGAGGTTGATCTGCATGCTTTCTAAGATTCCTGCCCCAATGTGCAATATGAAAAGGGAGGGTTTTGTTACGGACTCTGTCTTCTCAGAGTGTTCCCCAAATAGCAGGAGGTAACCCAGCGGTTCTCAAACTTTAGTGTACATCAGTCACCTGGAGGGCTTGGTAAACACCCAGGCCCAGCACTGCAGATTCAGCAGGACAGGGGTGCAGCGAGATTCTGCATCGCTAACAACTTCCTGGTGCTACTCCTCTGTTGCCATGGGGACCACTCTGAGAAGCGCTAATGAAACCACTCTGAAGTGGTTTGCTCTAAACTGGCATTCTCTAATGGAGAGTTTAAGTGCAGCTCCTTCAAATTCTCTGTACTTAACTGCCCTTCCAACTCTTATTCCATCTATTACCTAATGCAGAGCAAGTGATGTCAAACAAGATGCGGGTAGATATTCTGTTTCTAACTCAGATGCAAATCTTTTGAATTGATTTGTTTTTCTTGTTTGGAGACAAAGTCAGTGCCATCATTTTTAAAATGAAGGGACTGTGGAACATCCTGCACAATAGTTCATAGAAATTTTATTTGATCTGAAAAGATTTGTGATAGTCTGGAACATTTTCCTTCTGAAAGTAAATAAAAATATAATACCATTATAGAAGCATTTATTCATATGAAGATGTCTCTTTGGGTAGTATTTATAAAAGCAGTCACTATAAAGATATTTAAAGAAAGCTATCTATTAGCGTAACTATGTATTTTGTGACCAATCTTAACAATCTTACCAAAGGAACCAGGAATTAATTACACATTGACTTAAAACTGCCACAGCCTGCTAGCTCTCACTTGCCTTAAAAGGGCAAGAAGCATGTTTATTTGATTTGATACCTAGAATAGTGCCTGGAATGGCTAAACATTTCTCAGACAAATGAATGTGTCAAGGACTGTTAAACACATAGATATAAAATAAATATTTGGTTCTTGTTCCCAAGGCACGTAAGCCTAGTTTGAGAGAGAATCCAAGACATTCTAAAGACAACTGCAAATAATATGTACAGTACCTACTGAGGGAGATTAGCGAAGGGAGACAGGAGTGAGAGCTGGACCTTGAAGCATGAGTAAGTCTTGTATAGGTGAAAGGTGTGGTGTTATTTCTATTTTTTAAAAAAATATTTTTATTGATTTCAGAAAGGGAGAGATAGAAACATCAATGATCAGAGAGAATCATTGATCAGCTTCCTCCTGCATGCCCGCTACTGGGGGTCAAGCCTGCAACCCAGGCATGTGCCCTTTACTGGAATCGAACCTGGGACCCTTCAGTCCACAGGCCAACGCTCTATCCACTAAGCCAAACCAGCTAGGGCCGGTGTTATTTCTTTTCCATGCAAATTGTAGAATGTGTCTTACAAGGTTCTTCATGATCTGGCTTCTGCCTGCCTCTCTGGCTTCATCTTTCACTGTTCTTATGCCCAGAACACCCAGGCTCCAACCAGGGAACACACACACACCGTCTCTGCATGAGCTGCTCTCTCTCCCTAAAAAGCCATCCATTGTCACAACGCCCCCACCCCTTCCTTGTTTACCTAACTTCACTAAGGGGAGGATTTCCACAAAGCTTTTCCAATCCTTTCTCCCTAAAACACAGGAATGCATGACACCTTAGCCCTTTGCAGATAGTCCCAGAACTCTGCCGAATAGATCTAGACCCTCTGGCGAAGCTCCTGCAAGCCTCAGGGAGACAGTCCCAAAACCTGGGTCTATTCATCTTAGCTCTGTTTCTGATGTGGCTTTTTTTCAAGCTCCTAGTTCTTTCTCTCCTCAGTACTAACACTATGCATTGGTTTGCATCTCATTGTTGCATTACTTAGAAAAGTTCTCTTACTTCTCATCTTCCAGTCCATGAAGACCGAAACCATTTCCTCCTCCTTTCAGATCAGTGGAGGGCTAGGTCTGCAGTTAAATATTATTTTAATAAGTGTATATGGCAGAGTGTTCCATAAATAGCCAGTGTTGGAAAAGAGTAAATAGAAGACTGGTTTTATTTATAGACTCACAGGAGTCCTGCTCTGTCTTTATTGCTGAACTCAGTTACCTTACATTTGTAGTATGTGATATGTGCTTGGGGATACGGGGAGTGGTGGCAAAGACAAGCTGTTTCTATGCTATTGTCAATAAGTGGAAAATGGGTTGAATGGCCACCAAACCTAGCCTGGCTCTAAAGTTTTAATGTCTGACTAAGGCATTTCAGTGCCTCTTTGAGCTCCCTTCTCCCTCTGCAGGAAGGAAGGTGTGCTGTTGGTAGCATAGAAAAAAGAACCCCATTGGCTGGCTGGTGTGCTCAGTAGTTGAGCGTCCACCCATGAACCAGGAGGTTATGGGCACATGCCTGGTTGTGGGCTTGATCCCCAGTAAAGGGGGGTGGGCATTGTAGGAGGCAGCCAATCAGTGATTCTCTCTCATCATTGATGTTTCTACTTCTCCCTTCCTCTATGAAATCAATTTTTTTTTTTAAAAAGAACCCCAGCTGATTCTTTTAGACTCTCCCTTCATGTTGACTTTTTCCAAACCTCGTGTTCTTGTAGGATTTCTTCCCTTTGGGGAATGACTTGATTTTTTGAAAATATATTAACAACTTGGGCTTCTTTAAGAGGTCATGATTGTTTGCAGGTGAGCCCCCTTTTCCCCTTTTTCTTCCTGAGTTCACATAAGTTCCCCAGTGTTTCTGCTTTGGTTTGCTGGTTGGTGAGGGGGGTCAGCCATAGAGCAGTGATGCCTCATCTTTCCCGCTGCCACCATGCCTCAGTGCAAGGATGGGGAGTAAAGGGGTAGAAAGAAATCCCCGGCCCGGGAGCCAGAGGGCTGTGGATCCCCACATCGTAGCTCTGTCAACTTCGGTGACTTGAATGTCTTAACCCTAGTAAAATGTGGCCATTACATGAAACCCCACAATGTACAATGGGATTGTAATAAATATTCGTTAGATAGTGTGGTATAATAGAAAGCTCCCAAACTTACTGTTTTTATAACATGCACAAATTTAAACTTCAGAAATGTCCCTAGGTTCCTATCTCAGCTGTTCCTCTTCCCGGGCAAGTTACTCTACCGCACTTGAGACTCAGTGTTCTCCTCTGTAAAATGGGGATGACAAGAATACCTGGCTCACTAATACTTAGGACATTTTCTCTAGGTTTGCTTAAGGAGATCTGACAGCAGTGCCTGCCGTAGAGTAAGCATTCAGTAAGTGGTAGCCATGATTAGCAGGGGTAATAATAAAATGCCACAATAAACGATTGACTGAAATACCCCTGTCCTCCAAAAATGGTTTCAGATTCTGAAAACACTTGATATGGCTCTTCAGTCTGATTTTCCATAGCACCTTTTGCTCTAAATGCTCAGCAAGTTGGATGCTTGTGCCGTCTTATCTTGTGCTTGGGGCGACAGACAGATGAACATTGAATGGCATCCAGCCCGGGTTCTGTTTTGGCCTCTTTCCCCACTGGGTGACATCATGGCAGCCTTGTAATCCATATGGCGTGTTCTGTGCCCTGCAGCTCCGGGAGGTGCTCAAAGGGACTGGAGATGGCACAGTGAAGTGTCACCTGCCCTAAGACAGTGGTGCTCACTGCAGGCATGAAGCTGTGAACGAGAGAGAGAGAGAGAGAGAGAGAGAGAGAGAGAGAGAGAGAGAGAGAGAGAGAGGGGAAAGGGGGGGGGAGGGAGAGAGAGAGGGAAAAATAGCTTGTAGTGACTGAATTCCTTTCTAGAATGTTTAGGGTTTGTTTATGCCTTAATGATTTTTCCCCTTTAGACAGAGCACATGCTTTAAAAAATTCTAATTGTATGTTTGCCTAATGATGTACAATTATATATCAAGTAAATATGTAATTATAGAGCACTTTAAATTAATATTATTTACTTGATTGATTTCATTGTTCTGGAGCTGTTAGTCTATTGTGCTAAGAACAATTTGGTAACTTTTGGCTGAGACTCATTATAGATAGTAACAGTGTTTGTGTGGGTGACATACAGTTTCTAAAAGGTTTAAGGCAAACCGAACAGATTGCTCCTACTTCCCTTTTTCCACTGTTAAATATTAGGAGTTTGAGACGTTTGGGTTTTCTTAGGCCAGTGGTGTTAGTGTGGTAGAGCACTTTCTGATGACAGCATCCACACAAAACCTGCTCTTTCTCCAGAATTCCCTACATCAGCAAATGGCACCTGCTTCCATTCTTTTATCCAGCCATTCACGCTGGAAGCCTGGAGTCATCCCTGACTCTCTCCCATCTCTCTTTTAAGTACACCCCTCCTCACTCATGCACTGCCACCATGGGATCCATCACCTACTCTCATGTATAGGTATTCCACTTCCTCTTTACTCCTTAATCCCTCAGGTTTTTTGCACCCCGATGCTACTCGTCTAGGCCTAAGCCCCCACCATCCCTTCCTTAGACTTCTCAGCAGCCTCCTCACTGATCTCTCTGACTACTCTCATGTCATTCATATCCATTACTAATACTGGATCTTTTTTAAAAAATATATATTATTGATTTTTCACAGAAAGGAAGAGAGAGGGATAGAGAGTTAGAAACATCGATGAGAGAAACATCGATCAGCTGCCTCCTGCACACCCCCTACTGGGGATGTGCCTGCAACCACGGCACATGCCCTTGACCGGAATCGAACCTGGGACCTTTCAGTCCGCAGGCCGACGCTCTACCCACTGAGCCAAACCGGTCAGGGCCTAAAACTGGATCCTGAGGGTCCTTTGGAAAAATGCAGATCTGAGCGTCACTCTCTTACTTTACCCAGCTCCTAACAAGGCCTGACCCCCTTCAGTTTACACTCCCACCATACAGGTTTTCATTCATTTTTTCCCCAAAAACATTTTTGGCTCTGTCTGACCTCAGGGCTTTGAATTGGCAGTTACCGGATACAATAATAGTAATAGCTACATTTATTGATCACGTTGTGTGTGTCATATGCTGAGCTAAGCCCTTGAAATACATTCTCATGTAGTACCCACAACCCTGTCAGATAGGTAGGTAGGTATCATTTACCACATTTCATAAAGAAACGCTTAAAGAGGTCACAAAGGTTGTCCAAGTCTAAGCTTCTCTTTATTATGTATTGAATTAGTGAATATCTAATCAGTTGAGGCTGATGTCTAGTATTTTGAGGGAAACAATAATCTCAACCAGTGTACTGCGGCAGTACAATGATTTATAGTCAGAAAACCAAGTTGCAGTGCTGGCACTGACCAGCAGCGTGATTTTAGACAAGACAACCTCTGAGAGTGAGTCTTCTCATCTGCAAAATGGGGATCATATCAATACCTCTCTTAAATGGTTGCTGATTAGATTAGAATAGAGCCAAGCAGAACACAGTCGGGGCTCTATGACTGTTTCAATTACAATTGACATGCAATAGGATGTGTTAAATGAATATGTGTGTTAGATGAATAAAATGTTGGAGGTTGGCCCCATGGTGTTGTGAGTCCCTTCATTAAGAGAGGAAGAAATAAGAGCCCTGAACAAGGTTTGGCTCACTTTCATGTGCTCATGAGAGCTGGTATAAAATTAGGAACAGTGCAGGGTTTATAAGATAAACCTATAATTAAACATCTAGTAGGCAGGTAAAAACATTTTATACTTAACAGACATTAAATTTAGAGCTTTGTGCAGTGGGTAGTATTATAGCCAATGAGGTATATCTGAGGCATAATTATTGTTAATTGAAATAAAAATTTGGGTAACCTTACAGAATAAAAATAAAATCCAAATATATAGTTTAAGTGATCTCGCTGAATTTAAAATGTATTTTAAAATGTGTTTTCATACCCTTATAGAAACAGAATTTTTTAATGAAAAAATTGCTGGATTAAGTAACTCTTCTTCCATTCTCAGTTGTTCCTGAGGATAGTGTATCACTCCCAGAAGCAGTTGTTTGGCGTCCTGTTGGAGTGGAAGTCACGAAGGGAATTCATTTCCTTTTACTGTGTTCCCTTAGGTTTCAGAATGCAGTTGGCCCATTAGGCAAGCCCCCAGTCTGCACAACCTCTTTGCTGTGTGTCGGAACATGTATAACTGGCTACTGCAGAATCCCAAAAACGTCTGTGTTGTCCACTGCTTGGTGAGTAACCTTTGTTGTTGTCAGTGTCTGCAGTTATTTGGTATGGTTCGGTCAAATACAGCTTGCCCTATGCAGACTGATGAGCAGGTAACATTTAAGTTGAATTATCATTTATTGAGATTCTACTTAGGAATTTGGTGATCTGAGGTATATGAAAATGAGGAATGACCTTATTATTCTTGTCTTAAAATTTGAGTATTAGTGGGAGAGGCAGACATATATACACAGCCCGCATCATTTAGAGCCTCTAACAGGGGTGGGCAAACTTTTTGACTCGAGGGCCACAATGGGTTCTTAAACTGGACCGGAGGGCCGGAACAAAAGCATGGATGGAGTGTTTGTGTGAACTAATATAAATTCAAAGTAAACATCATTACATAAAAGGGTACAGTCTTTTTTTTTTTTAGTTTTATTCATTTCAAACGGGCCGGATCCGGCCCTCGGGCCGTAGTTTGCCCACGGCTGCTCTAGAATGTGCTAAGTATTACAAAAGAGGTAGAAGCAAGAGCTGTGGGTGCACAGGTAACAATGTCATTGACCTTGTGTGAGTAAATTTGCCATAAGCACAATGGAATATTTATTTTTTCTTACTTTTTAAAAATAATTTAAAAATTTTTTTCAATTACAGTTGACATGCAATATTATTTTAGTTTGAGATGTGGGACATAGTGATTAGAGATTTATATAAGTTACGTAGTGATCACCCTGAGAGGTCTAATACCCATCTGACACCATACATAGTCATTGCAATATTATTGACTGTATTTCTTGTGCTTTCCTTACTTTTTGTGTTTGAATAAAAATGAAATAAAATGACACCCATGCCCTTGTAAGTAGTCACAGAAAATATTGACTGTGTTTTACAGCAGTTCCCAGTGGGACTGATGGCTTTGCTGACCACTGACTTTATACAGTCCATTTTTCTAACCCTTTTTTTCCAGAGGCCTCTTACCTATTGTTTAAAACTCAACTTCCAATAAAGTCATTTTGAGTATTTTCACAATATGGACATTTCCCCTATATCTCTAAGTGCTTCTGTGGCAGTTCATGTATTGCATCATCATATTGGTGAACTCCCACTCGACCATGAGTACCTTACAGGCAAGAACTGTGACTTTCTTTGCACCCCAAATATAAAGGATTTTGAATAAATGGCTGACAATATAAGCAAATGAACACACAAATGGAATCTGAGCATAAATATTGGAAATATTCATTGCTTCTATAAACTTCAGGGTCTATATATTTTTACTATGATTTTACTTAGTGATTCTCCCTTTTATTCTTGAAAGCCAGTTGGCTAAGAGGGAAAAAAGCAGAATATTTCCGCTTCAAATACTTAACTTTTAATATAAAAACAAATAAAATTTTTTAAAAGACCAGCATGGCAAATAAAAGGAGGGACCCATATCTAAGCACCTAGAGCATATGAAAAGAGTGTCTGGAGAACTAAATCCTAAAAAGAATTAAGACTGAGAAAAGTGTATTTTTTAAAGAAAAATGTCCTTGAAATAAGGACAACAATAAAGGCTTAAGGCACATGGTATCATCTTATCTTAACTCCTTTATGCTGTTCCTTTATCAGCGAACAAATGTCAAGCAAGAAAGGGTGTAGCAGTAATTAAGACAAAGCTGATAGGTAGTGAGATAGTAAAAGAGCCTCACAATACTGAACAATATCCACTCTCTAGACTTCAATTATGGGACAGAATGCCGACTGCACAGGGAAAGCAATTATGGATCCGTTATGTAATATGAGGAAACTAGAAGAAGAGGTGCCAGGCAAGCAAGGAGAGATTGCTTCTAAAAGACAGCGGAGGTTAATCCTGGAAAGTTACATCTGGTGAGGCTGATGGCAATTCAGGCAAAATTTTCATATAAATTTTTGCACACATATTTTTTGCACAGATGATTTTTAACTCTTAGAAAAACACCAAAAAGTTATTCATTATGAACACACATATCAAACCACCTGAATATTTTTCAAAAAGACTAATACATTAGTAGAGATAGTTTATTGGCTTTCTGCAAGATATTGACCAGTTTCTTGTAATCAAGGTGGAGAAACTTGGACAAGGTTGTTACACATTTAGTGAAATCATGGTTGAATATCTCCTTCCAAAGATAGATGGCTAATGCATCTGCAGCTTCCCAAGGTTGCATTTGGTTGCCCTTTTAAGTAACTTTTATTGGTTTCAGAGAGGAAGGGAGAGGGAGAGAGAGATAGAAATATCAATGATAAGAGAGAATCATTGATCAGCTGCCTCCTGCACACCCCACACTGGGGATCGAGCCTGCAAACCGGGCATGGGTCCTGACTGGGAATCGAACCGGAGACCCCTAAGTTCATAGGTTGACCTTCAACCACTGAGTCACATCTTCCAGGCTTAATTAACATTTTTTATGGCAATATAGAGATCAACCTTATCAATTTTCTCAGAATGGGAGATTCACATAATGAATCTGGATTTAAAAAGTTTTTGAAGATTGGTCATTTAACAAACTATGTGAAGTTAAACACAGGATAAATGTTGTATTTTTAAAAAATATATACTTGTATTGATTTCAGAGAGGAAGGGAGAGGGAGAGAGAGATAGAAATATCAATGATGAGAGAGAATCATTGATCAGCTGCCTCCTGCACGCCCCCTACTGGGGATATAGAGCTCACAACCCATAGCCCTAGCCGATTTGGCTCAGTGGATAGAACATGGGCCTGCGGACTGAAGGATCCTGGGCTCAATTTCGGTCAAGGGCCAGGTTGCAGGTTCGATCCCCAGTCGGGGCTTGCAGGAGGCAGCCAATCAATGATTCTCTGTCATCATTGATGTTTCTCTCTCACTCTCTCTTCCTCTCTGAAATCAATAAAAACATATTTTAAAAAGAAAAAGAAAAAAGTGCCAATTAAAAGGAAATGTCTTTAAAAAATAAAATATTAAACATATTTGTCTATTAAAACAAATTAAAAAGAACTAGGGGTTTTAGTAGATAGAAAGTTCAATCAGTTTATGGTATGACTTAGCCTGCATTTAAACTAGCTTGGCCTGGGGTTATGTTAATAAAAACATAGTATCTGAACTAAGGAAGATGATGTTTCCTCTCTAGTTTGCTTAGAACACATGTCATAGTATGCATTTCACATCTGGGCAGCACACTTAAGGTTGTTTTAAACCATGAACAGAGACAATAGAGTGAAGGCCTGGGGTGGAGGGTAGGGGCTGGGTGGAAGGAGGTAAAGGGGGGTGGAATGGGGGACATATGTAATACTGTCAACAACAACAATACACACACACACACACACACACACACACACACACACACACACTGGAGTCTTATTCAGAGGAAGTACACCAAATAATGATGTCTCTTTAAATGGAATATCAGCCTGGCTGGTGTGGCTCAGTGGTTGAGCGTTGACCTATGAACCAGGAGGTCACAGTTTGATTCTCCGTCAGGGCACATGCCTGGATTTCATGCTTGATCCCTAGTGTGAGGTGTGCAGGAGGCAGCCAATCAATGATTCTTTCTCATCATTGATGTTTCTATCTCTTTCTCCTCTCCCTCTCTGAAATCAATAAAAATATATGTTTAAACGGAATATCAAATGAGGAAGAATTGAAGAGATTGTGTATTAGTGTTCTCCAGGGAAACAGAACCAATGGGATGGAGATATATACACACACACACACACACACACACACACACACACACACACACAGTATGTATATATACTGTATATATATATACTGTATATATATGGAGAAAGAGAAATACATATATGAAATTTGTTATAGGAATTGGCTCATGTGGTTATGAAGGCCAAGAAGCCCCACAGTCTGCAAGCTGGAGAAGCAGGAAGGCCAATGGTATCATTAGTCTGTGTCTGAAGGCCTCATAACTAAGGGGGCTGCTGGTGTAAGTCCAGGAGTCTGAAGGTCCCCAAACGGGAAGCTCCGATGCCTGAGGGCAGGGGAAGATGGAGGTCCCAACTCAAAAAGAGAGAGAGAATTTGCCCTCCCTTCACTTTTTGTTCTGTTGGGCCCTCAACAGATTGGATGATGACCCCTCCCTTTCGATGAGGGCAGATCTCTTTCCTGAGTCTATTGATTCAAGTGCTGACCTCTTCCAGGAATACTCTCATAGACACACCCAGAAATAATGTTTTTCCAGCTTTCTGGGCTCCCTAGCCTGGCCAAATTGACACATAAAATGAACCATCACAGACTGGATGTGATGGGAAATAGAAGTGTTGATGGAAAGGGAGGGTATTTCAGATATGTGAAGGCTGTCATGGGGGAAAGAAGTCAGCTGACTTTTGATCTTCTCAGAAGGAAGAATGAGGATCATCGAGTGGCATAGACTTCAACTCAGCATATTCAGTATAAGGAAAAACTTTGTAAACTGCACTGGCCTACTTCAACTTGCAGGAAGCTACCTGTCACTTACAGTGTTCTAGGTTGAAGATGTTGGCCACCATCTGTCAAGCATATTAGTGTATATAGGGTGTGTCCCCCCCACCCCCCCCAAAAAAGTATACACACTTTGAATAATTATAAAGGCAGTGTTTATTAAAATACATTTTCAAAATTAAGCCATCAGCTGTTACAGTGTGTATATATTTTGGGGGGACACCGTGTGCATTCCTCCATCAAATGAAGGTGAATCAGGTGAAGCTTCTTTTATATGATTTTACTAGAGGCCCGATGCACAAAAATTCGTGCAAGATTAGGCTTTCCTTCCCCCAGTTGCTGGCACCGGCTTCCGTCTGGTACCCGGGACCCGGACTGCTTCCTTCCTCCAGCTGCCCGCAGACACCCGGGATCCTGCTGGCTTCCCTCTGACCCAGGGGTGGGCAAACTTTTTGACTCGAGGGCCACAATGGGTTCTTAAACTGGACCGGAGGGCCGGAACAAAAGCATGGATGGAGTGTTTGTGTGAACTAATATAAATTCAAAGTAAACATCATTACATAAAAGGGTACGGTCTTTTTTTTTTTTTAGTTTTATTCATTTCAAACGGGCCGGATCCGGCCCGTGGGCCGTAGTTTGCCCATGGCTGCTCTGACCCCAGCTTCGTCAGGAAGGACGTCTGGAAGACATCCGGTCTAATTAGTATATTACCCTTTTATTATTATGGATAGGAATCTAGGAATACATATTGTCCCAAAAAATATAAACATACTTAACAGCAGATAGTTCAATTGATGTTTCTTTCTTTTCAGATTTAACCCATTGGAATGAATAATTATTCAAAGTGTGTATGCATTTTTTTTGGAGACCCTGTACGTAGCATATTCCAAAATGCAGTATTACCTAATCTGTGAACTGTACCTCCAGCCCTAAACCAAAAGACCTCAACTGTTAGTTCTAATGCCACAAGTCTAAAGTTACTTTGAAGATCAGATTATTTTCCAGTAAATATATGCAAATCAAATTTATATTGCTGGCTTTCTCAGGTTAGTAGAGAGCCAATTTTATCCTGAGAATAAGTCTCTCCTTTCGGCTTTGTGATTTAAGTAGCTGGGACTGAGTTTGCTTTTCAAGTAAACAATTTTGAACTGACTGGCATGCCCAGTTAAAAGGGTTTCTCTCCTCTCTCCCTCCCCCCACCCCAACTCTTCTTTCTTTTAATTTTTAAAAAAATATGTTTTTATTGATTTTTTAGAGAGGAAGGGAGAAGGGAGAGAGAGAAAGAAACATCAATGTGAGAGAAACATCGATCAGCTGCCTCCTGCATGTCCCCCACCAGGGATTAAGCTCCCAACCCTGGCATGTGTCCTGACCCATAATCGAACCAGCGACCTCTTGGTGCATGAGTTGATGCTCAACCACTGAGCCACACTGGCCTGGCCCAACTTCTCTCTTTTAATGGCACGTACAGCCAGTCTCAGTGGTGAGTGGCTGATTGGACCATGTTTATGACAAGTTTATGCATTTTCTTTGGCAGGATGGACGGGCAGCATCATCAATTCTGGTTGGTGCTATGTTCATTTTCTGTAATCTCTACTCGACTCCTGGCCCAGCTGTTCGATTGCTATATGCAAAGCGACCAGGAATCGGACTCTCGCCATCCCACAGGAGGTAAAGTAAGCTTAGATGTAGGGTAGGCGCAGACATAATCGAATTGGTGTCATGTACTTTAAAAAAACACACGCAAAAAAAAAATCTGTTTAGATAATTGACTTATCTTCTCTTTAGTCACAGTTTCATCCTTTCTCTTATTTAAATTGCATCTCCTTACCTTTCTTTTGGATCAAAAGTGCTTCTGATGATAAAATTCTACAGATTTTTCAATGCCAGCCTTTAACTGATAAATCTAATCTGCTAGGTCAAATAGGAATAGATGTTCAAATATTGAGCCAGTATCAAGCTCCCATAACCTTTTGCATTTAATAAATACCCCTTCATCACTTCTCTGGGGGAAGTACAGCAGTGTCACTAGATAAAAGCTTTTCTACATTATTGGTTGCATTCTCTTTAGCTACTTATGTTAAAGAAATGAGCATAGTAAATTTTTATTATAAGTTAGTAATTTGCAAAAACAAACATCTTAGCAAAGATCAATGGTTTCTTTCTTCTGGTGTGGTGGGCACCAACAGAATGTAAATCTTCTGTTTTAGATACCTGGGCTACATGTGTGACCTCCTAGCGGACAAACCCTACCAGCCTCACTTCAAGTCTCTCACGATTAAGTCGATCACTGTCAGTCCAGTCCCCTTTTTTAACAAACAGAGAAATGGATGTCGCCCATACTGTGATGTGCTGATTGGAGAAACCAAAATATATACAACCTGCACAGATTTTGAACGGATGAAGTAAGTCATAATATTTCAATTCTTGTGAACTGCTCTATTCTTCTGTATATTGGATCATATTCTGCCTGTGAGGACTATGTCATTGTGAAATGACCGAAATTAAAAAAAAAAAAAAAGTTTATCCTAGGTGGTAACCATAGAAAAGCACAACTAAATCAAGGATGTCATACCCCCCTTTTAAATGGTGATATGATTTACGGGATTAACAAGAGCTGTAACGAGGGTTAAGACACTGCTATGGGACAGAAGACCTGGATGTTCTAAAAAGGAATGACCTTGATGAGATTTGGTGAGCATAAAGAAAGTATCAGGGAAGAATGGGTTTTCCAGGTGAACAGCGAGGTGGATGGTGATGTAATTAAAGACATTATAGAATCTAAAAGAGCAGCTGCCAGTGGGAGGTGGGAGGGGGTGTGGAGAGAAGGGAGTGGATGGTAACATGAAATGAAATTAGTTTGAAATAGACTGAATTTGTGGATTAGTATCCGAGACCCTCACAGAGCATTTCATTGCTATTTCTGTACTGATCTCCATTGGATTTTTCATTCCCTCTACCTCTGTTTTTACCATTAATTTATAGTTATGTAAAGGCAGATATGTCAGGGCTAGATGTATTTGAAGAAATGAAACCTGTGAAGCAGGGATGGCGATTATTTACCTAGAGAGAGGCAGTGGCACCAGATCAATGCCATCCATCCACGAAGGACCAGTTTGCACCCAGTTGGCACAGGCTGTGCTTCTACTTTGCTCGAGACAGGAAATGGTTCCTGGGTCCAGAGCTGGGCAAACAGGTCCCTTGGCCAGAGCCATGGAGGTCTATACCTGTGCAGATATACCAGATTGGACTCTTTCATGTATGTTGTTGTCTCTGTTTAAAGAGAATACCGTGTCCAAGATGGGAAAATCTTCATTCCCTTGAGCATCACTGTGCAAGGAGATGTGGTCGTTTCCATGTATCACTTGAGGTCAACCATCGGGAGTCGGCTACAGGCCAAGGTATGGTTTTATGGCATAAGCTCCTCGGAGCCTTCAGTGGGAGTATTTCAGTCTTTCTTCTACATCACTTTGGGCTTGAGTGTCTTCTGGTATTAGAATCAGAAGGAGCCGTTCAAGATTGCTGATGCCCATCTCCCTCATTTTACAGGGAAGGGAACTGAGGCTCAGAGAGATTATGACTTGCTCAGATCACTTTGCTGGAAGGTGGCAGCGCTAGAACTTCTAGCAAACCTTGCTCTTTAGAAGCTTGTGCCTTTTTTACAGTGTCCCATTTGGATCAGATTGGGGGCGGGGGGGGGGGGGGGGGTTTCTATTAAGGAAGTGGGATTAAGTGATTATATATTCTTTTCAGTTTTTTTATTGCAACAAAATTCACCCTTTTAAAGCATACAATGCAGTTGCTTTCAAAGAGTTGTGTAACCACCAGTACTGTCTAAATCCAGAACATTTTTATCACCCCCAAAAGAAACCCTATACTATTAGCAGTCACTGCCCATTCCTCTTCCTCCATCCCCTAGGCCCGTGGTCGGCAAACTGCGGCTCGCGAGCCACATGCGGCTCTTTGGCCCCTTGAGTGTGGCTCTTCCACAAAATACCACGTGCAGGCACGCACGTACAGTGATTGAAATTTCATGGCCCATGCGCAGAAGTCGGTTTTCGGCCTGGGCGAGTCTATTTTGAAGAAGTTATTCTACTTTCGGTCTCCATGGATTTGTCTATTTTGGACATTTCATATAAATAAAATCATGCAACATGGTCTTTTGTGACTGGCTCTTTTCACTAAGCATAATGCTTTCGAAGTTCATTTATGTTGTAGCATGTATTAGTACTTCATTCCTTTTTATTTATTCATTTACTTTTAAATATTTATTGTTGAAAGTATTACATATGTCCTTTTTTTTCTCCCACTTACCCCTTATTGCCTGCTCCCGCCCCCTTCCCCAAGCCTCCGCCACCCTATTGTCTGTGTCCACGTGTTATACATATATGCATACAAGTTCTGTGGTTGATCTCTTCCCACCCACCCAAGTACTTCATTCCGTTATATGGCCAAATAATATTCCATTATATGACTATACTGCTTTTTATTAATCTCTTCATCAGTTGATGGGCATTCGGGTGATTGCCACTTTTGGGATATTACTGCAAGTAATTGCATTTTTAATTCATCAAATATTTGCTAAGTGCATGCACTGTACCAGTCACTGCCTAGGAGTTTAGGACTGAGAAGAATAAGACTGTGTCCCTGCCTTTAGAAAACTTAGCCTAGCAGGGGAAATTCACACATGTACAAACGTCCACTGCCATATTAGGGGTTGCATTAGATGCTCTAATGGGAGCAGTTGGTTTAGCCAGTGGTGGCCCAGAAAGGCTACAGAGGGGCTATGACCATCCAAACTAGGCTGTGAAGGTTGAGTTTATCAGGTTGGAGCAGGAGTATGCTGGATGGAAGGAATGGAATGAGTCAAAGCATAGCAGTGTGCAAGAACGTGGGGCATTCGCAGATGAGGAAACGGCTTGCCTGGACAGAGCTCATGGAGAGGAGAAGCTAGAAATAAAGCTAGGCCTATTCCAAATGGGGAGGTCATTTAACATTCAGAGTGAAAAAAGGTTCAGACTTAGAAACAGTTGGAGGTGCATGGCTCCTCAAAATATAACCTTTTGATCTGATTCCCTTTCTACTGATGGATTGAAATGTGCTTCTCTCATGTATCCTTAGGTGACCAACACTCAAATATTCCAGCTTCAGTTTCATACTGGATTCATACCACTGGAAACCACAGTTTTAAAGTTCACCAAGTGAGTGCTGCTCGGGCCGAAACCCCTTTCAATCTGCACAGCTGTGAAATGCTGGGGGCCAGTTGCTCAAGGCTCATTCGTGCTGTGCTGCAGGGCTGAAGCTGCTGCAGGACTGTGGAGTGTAGCTTAGCAGCACAGAGAGGCTGGCGTTGATTTTCTGGGTTTCTTTTTACTTTAAAAAAAAAATGTTATTGATTTTTTTAGAAAGAGAGGGGGAGAGAGAGAGAGAGAGAGAGAGAGTGTTGATTTTCTGTGTTTCTTTTTACTTTTTAAAAAAATGTTTTTATTAATTTTTTAGAAAGAGAGGGAGAGAGGGAGAGAGAGAGAGAGAGAGAGAGAGAGAGAGAGAGAGAGAGAGAGAAACATTGATGTGAAAGAGTGCCCGCTGCATGCCCCCTACTGGGAATCGAGCCTGTAACCTGAGCAACCTGAGCATGTGCCCACACCAGAAATCAAACTGGTGCATGGGAGGATGCTCAACCAACTGAGCCACACTGGCCAGGGCAAGGCTGGTGTTTTGATTTGTCTTGACCACAAATTGTTCAAGAGACTCCAAATAGGAAGGCCTAAAATTCCAAGTGAAGGAACAATGGGAAACAAGAGAGGGCATAAAATATCAGTGCTGTGATCCTTTGCATCTGTGTGTCCTTCTGTGTTTTTCAACAGGGGTGGCAGTGTCATCAGTAGTATGAATGAGTGAAAGCCTTTCAGACTGGATAGCCCTTCAGATCACAGCATTGAAGCAGGGTCCTGGGAGACCCCCCTGTGCCAGACATTAACCCTTAGTTGCTGTGTTATAGTGTGGTCTAGAGAACTCGGGGTGGGGGGGTGGTGGTGTGTGGCCGATGTTGGTCAGGGTAGGGATAGGCATTCAAGAGCTCAGGGTGGTGGCCTTGAGCCTGTTTCACTCTTTTAATAACTGATTTGGCCATGCTGGTGCATGCTGGCTGTATGTATCACCCCTGCCTTCTGGAATGCTTTCACATATAGTAGTATCCAAGTTCTTTGAGTAGGCATTATTCTCCTCTTTTCTCTAGAGGAGGAAACTGAGGCTCAGACCAGTAAAGTAATTTATCTGGTTACTGATTGTGTTTTCCCTAGAAATGAGTCTCAGGGTTAACCCAGGAGTCAACCTCCAGTGGGTTTTGTGCTGAACATCGTACTGGTCCCATTTGTTTTTCACTGATCTTATTCTTTTACTTCCCTATTTAGGCCTGAGTTGGATGCATGTGATGTACCAGAAAAATATCCTCAACTATTTCAGGTGACTCTGGATGTAGAACTACAGCCCCAAGACAAAGTGGTCGACTTAACCCCACCCTGGGAACATTACTGCACGAAGGATGTCAATCCCAGCATCCTCTTCTCTTCTCACCAGGAGCATCAAGATACTCTGGTCTTAGGAGGTATAAGTCACCTGATATGGCTTTGTTTTCAGCATGAAGGCTCGGTGTTGGTGTTATTTATCACATTGGCTTATTTCCTGTGTTTCATTGACTCTGCATGGCCTTTTGTCTTGCAGGGCAGGCTCCAATAGATATCCCTCCAGACAACCCCAGGCATTTTGGGCAAGGCGGCTTCTTTTCCACTCTCTGTTGGCAAGGTACTTGCAAGCATTTCTTTACACTTACACAGTTAGGTGATTGTCACATGGTTCCTTTGTAAAGGGTGATGAGTTCTCCAAGCAGCCTAAAGGAAAGCAGCACTCAGAAGTCATCCACGTTCCTCCTTATTTGACACTCTCTTGACTCATGCCTTTTTTAGGTCAGGCAGCTTCTCTCCTTTCAAGTCCATAAATGCTTAGACTGATGCAAAAGGCTATTTTGAGCCGAATGCTACCTTTTCTCTCGATACAGTATTTTGGATCACGTTTTTCCTGGGTTTACAAATAAGCATGATCTTTTTTAGGATCTCCCTTTACTCTGCTGACACACAAATTAACTCTATCTCCTGCCCTCAGCTAATATTCTAAAAATATAAAATCTGGCATTGCCCCCAGAGGGCTCTAACCATTAGCGGGGCAGAACTGAGCTTCCCTGGTGCCGGGAAGGCAAACCCTTGGCCCATACTTGCTACTTGCTGTAACAACCATGGTAGAAATCGGGCTCCACCACAGTATCATTTTCCGCTGAACCTGGAGATGTTTCAGAATCTTTCTAACATAATACTTCAAATTACTGCCGTCAGTAGCTTGGCATTCTAATCGATACCCATCTGCCATCCTGTTACCAGCTGGGGTTCTTGGGTTCCCCAAGATGGAAATAAAAAGGAACCACCTGAGATATTCCCAAATTTTATTGGACTTGCACCAGGTGTGAGGGAGATAGCACAGGAGCACAGGGTTCCCAACTGGCACCGCAAGTGGCTTTGTTGGGTTGTTTTTAATAAGAGGTGGATAAAGTGGGCATGCATAAAAGTTGGGCAAGGCATGATTTTTTCTATGTCAGGGCCCAACCACTTCTTCATTCCTTTGGGTTGCTTAGCAGCAATCTGCTCCTTAGGGCAAGAAGGTGGTGTTGCTCACTCCTGCCACTCTAGGAAGGTTATATAGTGGTCAGATCTTAATTGTGCATGTGGAACAGGGGTTTCCATATCTGCAAGGACGTGGAGGGATGGTTGCATTTATGTGGTTATTTTATACGGTGTTCTTTCTGGCTATCTGGCATTCCTTTGGCCCCAGGCCCAAGTCCCCATGCTGTCTCAATCCTTGCTTTAGAGTGTGCTGAAATTAACTGCAATAATAAGGACTCCTTTTATGAAATGGGTAGGAAACTGGCTTTGGCAATAGTCTACTTACAATTTTCTTGATGGACCCTCCTCAGCTGGCTGTGTGAACATAAGACATTTTTCCCATTGCCTACACAGAATTTCCCGTGTTTGGTGAAAAAATTGTTCATAGAATTCCTTTGAATTGAAAGGCTTATATTCAGAAATAGGACCAATAACATTAAAAAAATGGAAAACTTGGGAAATCTAGACCTCAGGTAGATGGCCGAGCTCCCTCTTGGTTCCCCCATATCTTGTTTTATCACACAAGGGCTTTCAATAAAACTCCATGTTTACCTCTTTACTGCAATTTTAGTAAGTAATCTAGAAATCATTCCTGTCAGGCTCTGAAATAGCACAAACGCACAATTTCTTTTCCTGACTTTGCAGAGCCAGGTGTGTTTAGGAATGCAGAATTTTTTGGATTTTAGTGAGGTGACATGGTACATACATTGTATATGACTTAGCATTCCCAGGGGCATCTCTGACAACAACTTGCAGTCAAACGTACTAACACTTCTGCAGTGAAACATAGAAATAGTAACCCTGAGTGAAATAAATGGAGATTATAAATACTTTCACATTAGGTCCGGTCATATTTTTCTACCAACTTAGGTTGCACCAAACTTAGGAAAAACCTTTCCCTTTTCATAGCTTTTTGCATTTTGGAACTGGGGATAAGGGATGTGCATCTACTTAATTTGAATGTGGATCTATCTATCTGACATTAAATGATAAAGTTCCATAGGAGGAGCTGTCTCAAGGAGGGCCGGAAAGTCACTCACCAGCATCTCTATTCCTTCCCTGGAAGATGCCTCTTTCCTGCTGCCTATTTTATGCTGAAAGTACCTTTCAGGTTGGTGTAAGGACCATCCTAAGCAGAGCCATTTCCTCTATTCCTTCATTAGGTGTGTGGTCCCTTCTGCTCCAGACTGGGGGAGAAAGGCCTTGCTTTCGGCTACAGGCCACAGGGAAAAGTAAAAAACAGAGGAGTCAGCACAGAAATAGGAGCTATTTTTTTTTCAAAGCACCTAGCATAGTGCCTGGAAGCTAATAACAATGATAACAATAATAATTATTATTATTACTAAGAAACGCTATAAACACATATTACTTTCTATTGATCTGAGCACTTCCTATATGTATATCATGTCATGTGAATCTCACAGCTGCCATGTGAGTTAGGTAGTATTTATTACCCCCATTTTGCTGAGAGGGAAACTGAGGCACTGAGAAGTAAAGCAACTTTCTGAGTGTCGCAGAGCCAGTACGTAGTGGAGCTGGGATTCAAATCCCCATTATCTGGCTCCAGAGTTTCTGCTCTTCACCCCAGTGCTGTACTGGACTCTTAGATGTTCAACAAGTGATAACTGAATGTCATGTGAAGTACATCAAGCTTTCCATTGGGAAGGGTTTGAAAGCATTGTTTGCTCAGAGCTGTTCCTTCTCTCTTTCTGGAGGGTATATATATATATAAATTATAAAAAAACCAACAATGACAGCAATGCTGTGGCCAGTAGCTAACCATTTGTTGTCATACTGGCCTTTCTTAGATCAGAAATCAGAGAAATCATTCTGTGAGGAGGACCACGCTGCCCTTGTGAACCAGGAAAGTGAGCAGTCAGACGACGAACTTCTGACCCTTTCCAGTCCCCACGGCAATGCCAGCGATGACAAGCACCATGAAACCAAAAAGTCCAGCAAAAAGCAGCAGGAGCCCGCTGCCCCTCCTCCCCCCGAGGACGTGGACCTTCTGGGCTTGGAAGGGTCTACAGTGAGTAAGAACTTCTCCTCACCAGTGGCTCCTCCCACCAATTCTGATCTGCTCAGTGACCTGTTTGGGGCTGCAGGTGCGGCCGGCCCTGCCCAGGCTGGACAGTCCGGGGTGGAAGACGTGTTTCATCCAAGTGGACCTGCATCTGCCCAATCAACACCACGCCGGTCTGCCACCTCCACCTCTGCGTCTCCAACCCTACGAGTGGGAGAAGGTAAATTTTTCCATGCTGCACTGTACAGTTTTGAAATCTAACCTTTGGGCCAAGTAGGTAGAATTGAACCTTCCTAATAAGCTAGACTTTTCTGGTCTCCCTGAAAGTTCCCCAGAAGTTTATATATTTATTTAAATGGGGAACACAAGAGGAAATATAAGGTAGGAAAGGGTAAGAGTGAATATTTGGGCTTCTCACCCCTACTTTAATTTTTTTAGGGCTTTAATACCTGAGCGTGCAGATGTAGATTGATGAATTATTATTGATAATGATGGTGGGGTATTTACAGGGAATTTAACACTAAACATTGATTCAATTCTTATAAAAACCCAGTAATTAGATGCTGTCATTATCTCTCCTTCATAGTTGAGGAAATAGAGGCTTAGAGTCAGATTAGTAGCATACCATTTTTTTATCCAGTTAGTAATGGATCGGGCCAGGGTCCAAAATTAGGCCATTTGACTCCAGAGCTTTCCCTCAGTTTTTTTCCTGTAATGCCTTCCTGGAATTGTAGTTTTCTGAATACACTTTGGCTATGCAGAGAAGTACTTGGCTACTTCAAGGCATATTTGAGGGACTCGTGCCTGCAGCACAGCTGACTGTAGCAGAGCTGTTGGAGTCAGGTAAGGAGCTGGAGGCCCATGTGGCTCACGTAGCTTCGCCTTGCTCATTGCTACAGGCTCCACCCTTCCTGTGACTGGACATCCACAATGTTTTGACATTTTGTAAGACAGTGTAGTTGAGTAAGCGGAGGTCCTTTATAGCTAAGAACCTCTGCCCCTTGTTACCAAGACAACAGCACATTAGGAAGAGGAAAGGGAAATGTCTGGACATTCCAGGCACGTGGTAACCTGTGGGACCTTTCTTTCCCAAGCTGATCCTTCACTTCTCAGAAGGCCTTGGGCAGGTGTGGATTCATGGCAGGTCAGCTGGAGGCATTCTTTGTGAGAGTGAGCCTCAGAATCATAGAATGTAGGGGCTAGGGCTCAGGTTCCTACATGTTATTGGTAGAGCCCGGATGTGAGGTGCCCTGAATCTCAGGATATTTCCTCTGTACTTCACTCCCTTCCATCCAGTTCTTACTCACCAAAGTGAATAAAAGTTCTATCAGGAAATAAAAAATTCCCCAAGATCCTTAAGACGGTGCATCTCGTGTGACTTTTGATGATTTAATCCATCATCGTCCTATGCAGATAGTTCTGTTCCATTGTCAGAAATAGAAGGGCCTTCTGGCACATTAGATAAATCTGTGCCTCAGGTTGCAGACAATGAAATCGAGGCCTGTGTATATTGATTGACTTGTCCAAGGATACACAGCTAATTGGTGGCAAACCCAGATCTAGAACGCAAGTATTCTGTCTCCTAAGAGGAAGTAGAAAGAACACAGTCCAGAGTTAAAGGCCTGGATTTGAATCCCGGGACCGACACTTAACCATCTGTGTAGCCTTATTAATAAAACCTTAATTTTCTTGGTTATATAGGGGGTTAATATTTACCTATCAGCATTGTTGTAAAGACTAAATTTTGAGCTCTTGTCTTGTAGTGTTGGGAAGTTCACTTTTAATAATGGAGAATGCCTCTAATTTAACATAAGTTGCCATTAAAAGGGTACCAAGTAATAGAAGATTTTAGCATGCTACACTAGTTGGCATTAAACTTAGATGTAGAGGAATTAATTCAGTGTCCTCTTATAGTTACACTATAAATCTGGTGTTCTCATTTTATAGAAGAGATAAAGTTTAGTGAGTATTAAATGATAAGGGATATACATTGTGTAACAGAGTGCCTGACAGATGCTTGATTTACTGGTGCTGCACAAGGTTAATTCGTTGCCCAGCTGATTATAGGAGAACATTGTGGCAATGAAGTCATAGCTGAACTCATCAAACCATATATCCTGCCTGGGCTTTAAGAGTGGGATTTATTCGTTAACTTGTTTGATTCTAGTTGTCCATTCCTAAACAGGTCAGTTCCACTCCAGGCAGCAATTAATTCACTAGTGTGAGACTTACAGAATAGGAAGTGATATCTCAATATAAGGTGCTAAAGGGAATTTTATTCCTTGTCCAATAATGAGATATTAAAGGGCAATTACATACATGCAGCTCTGCATGGTTTTAATCACATTCATTTTACACCTTGAGAAATGTGAGATGCCTTTGGGAAATTCCTGGAATTTGGAGTCAGAAAACTTGAGCCTGAATGTCAGCCCTATTATTTACTTGATATTGGGCTTTCTAAACCTCAGTTTCCTTGTCTATATAATGAAAATAACACCACTTCTGTCTGATAGTAGACAGACATATTGAGGATCAGCTGAGGTATTCTTTATGAAAGGCAACGTGAATCCTAAGAAATGTTGCATTGTTGCTGGAAACCTCAGCTGCCCACTTTCTTTTCGTCCTCTTAGTTCATTCACAAACTTTTGTTAGCCCTGGGGGACATTTAAGGATAGGATGGGCCTGTGAGATAGCCCAGGAGGCAGGAATCATCCTGATTTTTCAAGTATTTGGCCTAGGGCCTGGAAATAGTGATAATTCTTCAATATTTATTGAATGAATGAACTCATAGGACAAACACATTTCTCTTTTATTTTCTAGGTGCCGCCTTTGACCCATTTGGAGCACCGTCTAAACCATCCGGTCCAGACTTGCTGGGTTCTTTCCTGAACACGTCCAGTGCTTCCAGTGACCCCTTTCTTCAGCCTACGAGAAGTCCTTCGCCTACATTGATTGGTAAGAAGTATTTCATATTGTGAAATAGATTTCCACAAGATACCCATAGGTACTTAGTGTTAAAAGCATCATGTAGGTGTTTGGGGGTGGGGTGAGGAGAAGCTACATCTAAGCTACATGCATCTCTCTCTTTTGGACATTAACAATTCATATTACCATATTTAAAGCTCTGGGTGTCTTATCATAAACAAGCCTGTTTAACTTTGTTTTACTCAGCTTTTCTAAAACTTATTTGACTGTGGGATTCTGTTTTTGTATTAGAGCTACGTGCATAGAATTATGGTACCATTGATTGTAGGGTGTTTATTTTATGTACTGATAAGGAAGAAAAACAATGCTATTACTTTTAGTTGATTGGAAGATGCATCCTAGTTGAAGACATCTTTGAAATGTGGAAAAATATGAGTCAAGTTAATAAAATGTGATATGAGCATTCCACAAAATCAGTATGCTACAGAACGAGGTTTAGAATACAGCACCCTGATGAGTTAGAGCTATTCTATCTAATACGAAGTGGCCATTGAGCACTTGGTATGTGGCTAGTCTATTTGAAATGTGCTCTGAGTATAAAATAACATCCCAGATTTCAAAACTCAATACAAAATAAGAATGTCAAATATCTCATTAGTATTTTATATTGATCACTTGTTAATATTTTGAATACATTAGGTTAAACAAAATATATTTCTAAAATTAATTTAACCAATGTCTTTTTACCTTTTTAATATGACAACTAGAAAATTTAAAATTACATCTGGCAGGGTAGTTCAGTTGGTTAGAGCGTTGTCCCTATATGCAAGGTTGCCAATTCAATCTCAGGTCACATACAAGAAGCAACCAATGAATGCATAAATAAGTGGAACAACGAAATCAATGTTTTTCTCTCTCTCTCTCCTTTTCTCTCTCTATCTAAATAAATCAATTTAAAAAAGAAAATTTAAAATTACATATGTGGCCCACATTATATATTTACTAGAGGCCCGATGCACAAAATCCGTGCAAGAGTAGGCCTTCCTTCCCTTGGCTGCCAGTACTGGCTTCCCTCTGGCACTTGGGACCTGGGCTTCCCTTGCAGCCCGGCTTCATCTGGAAGATTGTCCAGCCTAATTAGCATATTATGCTTTTATTATTATAGATTATTTTAGAGACTTAGGTTGTGTGGCAAGAATAGTGATCACATCCATTTGTAAGTGCAAAACATTAAAATGGGAGCTCTTCGATGAAGGACAAATGGCTTTGAGCTAGAGAATTGTGTCTCATTCTTGATGTTGAAGGCTATTGAACATTATTGGCCTCAAACTAGAAAACGATGTATTGTTCAAGGCACCCTGAGCTTGTCTGGAGAATGCAGTCCAGTCATCAGCTTGACTTCATGGAAGTTAGGCCAATGCAAAAGGAAGATGCGTTATGCAACATAGGTCAGACTGTAACTTGACTGAAATAGGAATCAGTCTAGGAATAACATTTATGGGTGATTTCCAATTAGTCTTAAATCTCAAACTATTTGAGGTGGGTCCACAGGACAACATACAAGAAATGCACCTCTCACCCTTGTGTAGTGCCCACCTAAGAGAATCTCCTGATTGGAAGTTGGTTTCCCTGGGGAGAAAGATGCAGGGATGGAGGTTAAAGCTGTTGTTTTTGCTTACTTACTTAAAATGTAAGTCACATCATTGCTCAAAATAGCTCCCTATTTCACTTAGCATGGGAGCCAAAGTCCTCCTCAAAATGGCCTACCTAGGCCCTATGAGCTCTAGCACCCCAGTGACCTCATTTTCTATTCTCTCCTTCTTGCTCTCTTCATTCCAGCCATACTGGCCTACTTGCTGTTGCACTGGCTGTCCTCTCATCCCCAGACATCACATGGCTAACTCCTTCACCTCTTTGATCTTTGCTCAACTGTCACCTTCTCAATCCCAACTCATCCCCCCTGCCCTTACTACAGTTTCCTTTCCAATATCAACTTCATTAATTTTAATAGTGTACTTACATGTTATGTCTATCTCTCCCACCAAGACAGGGATTTTTGTTTGTTTGCTCATTAATGCTTCCCTAGCGTTTAGAAGAATTATTGGCACACAGTGGGTGCTTTCTATCTATCTTTCTATTGAATATGTAAATATAAAATGAATTAACTCATTTTTTCCTATCTATGCTTCTTTGATGCACCATGATAGAATTAATAAGGTTATATATTTTCCTGATTTTGGTACTTTGAATTTATTATTTTCACAAGAGTTCTACCTTTTATGTCCCAGGGGTGTGGATGTTTATACTTCAGCATGGCAGTTCTGGATCTGGTTCTCTGTTTCTTTTGAGCTGGTTAGAACATGTTATTACCCAATGTAGGTCAGTTAGCACCCCTTTGTTCTGTAGCCATTTTTGTCTGTGTCTTGCCAGTGAGTGAAAAGAATTTTCCACTCTCCTTGCTTGGAAATCAATGATCATAACATCTGTAGTAGATCATTTGCATATTCTTGGTATAGGATAACGTATATGTGAGACTCAGATGTCAGATTGGGTGGTCAGAATTGCTCATCTCTAGAATTCCCTATCTGAGCAAAAGGCACCTATACCTATTCTTTTACCCAGCCGTTCAAGCTGGAAACCTGGAGTCATTTTCCTGATTTCTACAAGGCACCACCAATCTCTTCTGAAAATCAAGAAATATTACCTTTGAGCTCTACAAATGTTTATTGAACATCTACTCTAAAGAGAATAAGCACTAGAGCATAGTGTTAGAAGAAAAAATAAACAAATAACTATAATGAAGGGCAAGATGGAGAATAAAAGTATTAGGTAATTACCTTTTAATTTATATATTTCCATCTCCAACAGATTTTAAGTTTATTGAAAATAGGCAATGTGTCTTTTAGTTATCTGTTCCCTGGCATGGTGCCTTGCATAAGGATTTTTGGGTTTGATTAGTAATAAAGTTGAAATTCTGACACCCAGTTCTACATCCTAGTTGGATGTAACACTAAGATCAGAGTGTAAAGGAAGTCAGACAGCAAGGGTTGGCAAAATGGTCTAATTTCCACCTCAGTTTTCAGGGATTACTGTGGAATAAGAATAGAAAGGAAAGAACTGTAATTGCTGATAATGGCATGTTCTTTTTAACTTAGTGATGGGAAGGTAGAAGACATCTTGATTTATACTAAGCAAACAAGAAAATATAAGGCTTCGTAATGCTAATCTTGGTGATTTCATGATTCTTTTGGTGGTGGTGGTGATGGTGGTGGTAGTGGTGGTGGTGTGGTCATGGTGATGAATGAGGGTATGTATTAAATCCAACTTGCAATGTTTAGTATTTGCATTTTACTCACTGATTTTATGGACAGAACTTAGAGGTGCCTTAGAAAGAAATTCTTATGACATCCTGTTTCTTATTTGGATTTTATAGATTCAGAAAAAACTTAGTACCAATGTGTATACATTGTATACAAATGATTCTCTTTAGCTAAACATTTTTAAATTCTACATTTGGAATTTTTAGAAGTGCTAGGGGATCTATTTTGAATGGGAGCTGTAAGGAGTTTGTTTTGAGTGACAATAGATACACCTCTAACATGAGCATGGTGGATGGCATATAGTCAGTGCCTAATATGTGCTCTGAAAGACTGATTATTCTCAATTCATTTCACAGCAAAGAAGAAAACAAAAGTTCAGTTCTAAATTGATCATGCCTCTCATACGCTTGCTCATGCCAACTGAAGACAAATTGAGTTTGTTTTTTTCATCTTTTCTTATTGCTCACCGACTTTCAGATAACTATAGAAGTGGGACACACATTGATGAATCAGGTAGTTCCTGCCTTCAAGGAACTCACAATTTAGTGAAGACAGACATGCACAGTTATATTTCAAAGTGTGTGGTAGATATGGAGGTAAAATAAAATTGAGCCAAAGAAGGGACAGAGATAAACAATATACTAAAAAAATGTAATGTACACACATTTTGGCTGCCATTATTAATTCCAGTGGGTTAAATATGAAAAAAAAATCAGTTGAGCTACCAGCTGTTAAACTGTGTATACATTTTGGGGGAATACTTATATGGCTTTTACCAACCCTCATGGAAGTCACCAAGGAGGAATGCACAAATTATCAAATGCTGTAAAACGTGTTGAGAGCTCAGGATCCCTTGGAACCTTGGGAGGCCATGCAGATCTCATGGACGGCATAGCACTTTCCTACGTGAACTTAGAAAGGCAGGTTCTGAGCTGTCATTTCTTAATTATTTTTTTCTCCTAATTTTTAGCTTCGAGTACACCTGCTGTGAATATTCAGCCAGATGTTTCAGGAGGTTGGGACTGGCAGACTAAACCAGGTAAAGGTCAGCAGGCTATTCACATGCATATGTAACCAATTGCTAAAGCATGACTGTTCACCCAGAATGAAGTGAGTACTTACAGAGTATTATAGCCCACCTATGTAATTTGTGTTGATCTTTCCTAAAGACTTATATTCTTGTGGAACTTTCCCATTGCATTTGATGACATGGTAATGACATGATAACATGTATTACATGTTATTTTACGTTTCCTAGTCTCATTTGCTGAATGTCTGTTTTGATGCTAGAATTTGGCAGATCATATATCTAATTCTGCCACTTAGAAGTTCTTGGATTTTTTTTTTACAAGTCTGAATCTCAGTTTTGTTATCTGCAAAGTGGGATCCATAATTCTTGTCCCACATAGTTGTATAGTTTTAAGTGAAATAACTTACTTGAAAATTTCTAGTGCAGAGTAGCTGCTAAATAATTTGGATGGTCTTCCTTCTTCACAAAGGACTTGTTTCAGGGCTGGATTTGTCTGTGATTTCATAAATAAGTTGTCTTTCTCATGGCGAGATGGTGTTTATTGAGAGCCAACTTGTGTGATTGCATTCACAGCACTGTGCAAGCTACACACACACACACACACACACACACACACACACACACACAATGTGCTTATCATGGCAACTTTCTGAAGCAGTTCCTGTTTCTTAACAAACGAGAAAATGTTGAAACTCAGAGAAGTTAAACAATGTGCACAAGGCCACTCATTCATTAAATAGCAGAGACATAATTCAGATCCAGGCCTGACTACAAATCTCATAAAAAGAATGAAGTCAGATGACAGGAAAGGTAAACACTGGACATAATAGTTCACAGGTGTGGCCAGGGAACAACATATATGCCTTTTTTGTGCCCTGTCTCTGCTCCAGGACACTATTCACTTAAGTTCAGAAAAACAAGGTCTACCAACTTCTAACATATTTCCAAATCCTGTCCTAATTTACCCTTAGAGACAAAATTCAGAATTTAGCCTTAGACAACTAACTCATTTTCAATTATCGTATTCCTTTTCAGGAGGTTTTGGAATGGGAAGCAAGTCAGCTGCCACCAGCCCCACCGGATCCTCACATGGAACTCCCACCCATCAAAACAAACCCCAGACTCTGGATCCTTTTGCTGACCTTGGGACACTAGGTATAAACTTAACAGGTTAAGAAATTTACTTATGGCTACAAAACCTCAAATCTAAATCCTTGGTGTTATAATAAGCTGGTACCTAAAATGTTGTATATTCTTAAGGATATCCACTCTAAACCCGAGATTGGCTTTAAACACATGCAAAAAATAGGCTTTAAGTAGTCAGCCCACTAATGAACCCCTATTAATCCATTTTGGATTAGTAGGATGAATAAAGTTAGAATTTCTAGGAGCCTCTGACAACAGAGTTTGCAGTAAAAGTAGCAAGAGTGTAGGGAACCGTGAGCGGTGAGACTGGTCAGGTAGATTTGAGCCCCCTGGGGCCAGCTGTGCATAGGTCTTCTTGTGATGTTACCAGTGAGGTCCTCACACTGCTACCCCTCTTCTCACCATCAACTACATACAGAAAATAGACTCTCTGTATAGTATTTTCAAAGTGGTTTTCATCGTGTGCTCATTGTTATTAGAGGGTAAGTGTTACATGAGCAAGTAATTTTGGAAACACTGGGTTCGGTGGACTTTGATGACTGCAAAAAACTTCTGGGAATAAATGGTCATAGTGATGCTTCCCAAAAGGTATACAGTTTGAAGTATTCTCAAACTATTTCACCAAGAAAGCATTTTTTGCAAGGAATAGTTCATTGGATGTTCTGAAGCCTTGTCTCCTTCCCCTTTCCTTCCTCCTCTGGGCAGTGCAGAGCTGTTAAACAAGGGTGGATGGGCCCTGACACGAAGGTTTAAATTAGCCAGGTGGATAGTTCAGGTTCTCAGAAAGCCCTGGGGTATTTAGAGCCAAATTGTCTGCAGGAAATGAGAGCATGCTACCATTTTGACAGTAATTGGATCAGATTCTTGACCTTATATATGTTTTAGAATTCTTTTAAGAATTCTCAAAATTATTTTCCCTTCTTTGTATCCTAATGTAAGCTTAAAAATTTTAAATAACAACATCAGGTGAAATTCTACCTCAAATCAAACATCACTGGCTGTTCATTTTTTTCCCCATTTATTCATTTCAGAACTATTTAGTAAGTGTCTTCAATATGCTAATACTGTTTTAATAAAAACCAACCAACCAAAAACAACAATAACAAAATTTCTGTTTTCTAAAGTTTATATTCTAGAAAAGTAAATAAATAGTAAGTGAATAAATATATAATATAATAACTGTTTACTGGGGGATTTACTTTGTGCCAGGCACTATTTTAAGTGCTTTACATATATAAATTTATTTAATCTTCCCAATAATCTTTTGAAGTAGAGGCTATTATAATCCTCTTTTTTAGATAAAGAGTGACCATTATAGGAGGTTCTTTTTTAAATCCAACATTATGTCTTGCATTTAGCTCTCACGTCCTTTTAGATACTGTTAATCTGGAATCGTTCCTCAACCTTTCTTTGCGTTTTATGACATTGAAACTTGAAGGGCACAGGCCAATTAAGCAAGTCTCAATTTGTTAACTTTAATCACATGCTTAAGGTGATGTCTGCCAGTTTCCTTCATTATAAAATTATAATTTTCCTCTTTGTAATTAATGAGTAATCTGGGGGAGATAATTTGAGGCTATCCTATTTGAGATAATCCTATTAGATAAGATTATATTCTCCACCTGACTTTTACCTACCGATCTTAGCATTCATTAATGATTCTTTCCTGAAGTAGTCATTGTTATGATACTTGCAAAATTGTGATCTTTCTGATTCTTTCTTTCTTTCTACATTTATTAATTGGCATTTTACTGTAAAGAAAAAAAAATTTTCTTTTTTCTCTCTTTCTCCCTTTTTCCCTCCCTCTCCCTCACATCAGAATGGACTAATGGATTTTTTTGATTCAGTGAGTTATCATTCCTTACTGTCATTATTTCCTTTAATGTTCACATTGTCCCAAATTTGATTTGTTAAAGACCCTTTGCTCTGGCTTTTATGCCCTTTTCACTAGATTCCATGAGAACTTACTTTCTTTATAGTACAACAAGATGTTCCAGGCTTGTCCTGACCTTTTTATACCCTAGTTCTGGAATCAGTCATTCTCCAAAGTATCTTCACTCCCTTTCGTGGGGAATGGTATTTAGAAACCAAAATCTTTACACTAAGTATGTTCATTAGTACTAAGTGGGTGTCATTCTCTACCTTTCAGTATATACAGGAGATGAATGGATATGCATATATAGACTTCCACCCGGTTCCACAGGGTTCTTCCTTGTCTTCCCCTATTGTATATGTTTATCTTATTTTTCCCTGGATCGAAATATTAATAGTCAGATAACAAAAATAGTTTTGAATAGCTACACACATATCACTGTAACAAATCTACTAGGAGGAGTTCAAGAGTTCTCTGCCAATTTTGAAATGCAGTAATTTTTACAACTGCTGGAGAGATTGGTCTCCCAAATTTCTCCCTCTTTCTAGTCACATAACTTAGGAAAGTTAAGTAACTTTCCTCAAGCCACACAATGAACAAGTGTATGTGCAAGGGTTATAAGCTAGAATTTTTGACTCCTAGATAATCACTTTAGAGTAAAAATTATAATTCCAAATTATATACCTGCAAGTTATTTATTTATTTATTTTTGTTACTCTTCACCTGTGGATAATTTTTTCCATGGATTTTTTTTTTTTTTTTATAGAGAGAGTGGAAGGGAGGGAGGAGTTAGAAAAAAACATGAGAAACACATCGATTGGTTGCCTCCTGAACATGCCCTTACCGGGGCCAGGGATGGAGCTTGCAACTGAGATATGTGCCTTTGACCAGAATCAAACCTGTGACCCTTCAGTCCTTGGGCCAAGGCTCTAACCACTGAGAAAACTGGCTAGAGCTATTCCTGCAATCTAGAAAATACAAAAAACAGTGTTCTTCTCTTTAAGGTATTTGCACATTTAACAATTCTGATATAAACACCTATACCTTAGTTCCTCACTTAGATGTTTTGATTTAATTGATCTGGCTGTGGTTTGGGAATAAGGAATTAAAAAAGCTCCCCAGGTGATTCTAATGCACAACTAAGGCTGTCAACCATGCTTTAGCTTTTAATGAGGATAGCTGTGGCCTCTGGGTTTTGCTGCTTCAGTAGCATTAAAACATAGAATTGTTGAACATGGGTAGAAGTATTCTGGAAGGGTAGACATTAGAAAGTCCTACCCTGTTGGTAAGTCCCTTGAGAGCAGGGTCAACATCAGCCTTTTTACCACTGTATCTGCAGCCTGGCATGTAGAAGATGTTCAACAGTGTTTCAGAAATGAACGTATAAATGACAATGTTATGGGAATATGGAAGGCTTTAAAAATTCTTCAGGCTTGTCCATATTTACTGGATTTCATACACACACACACACACACACACACACACACACTCACACACACGCACTAGAGGCCTGGTGCATGAATTCGTGCATGGGTGGGGTCCCTCGATCTGGTTGGCAATCTGGGCGATTGGGGCCATCTCACCCAATCCCGATCGGGCAGATGGGGGCCAGCTGGCGGGGTGGGGGGGAGGTTGGCCGGCTGCAGGAGGTTGGCTGTGGGAGAGCACTGACAACCAGGGGCAGCTCCTGCGTTGAGCATCTTCCCCCTGATTGTCAGTGAGCGTCATAGCTACCACCTGGTCGTCTGGTCGTCTGGTCATCCAATCATAATGGTTGCTTAGGCTTTTATAAAAGACTAGGAGCCCAGCGCACAATTTGAAATCACGAGGCGCCGCCCACCCTCGAGTTGCTGGTCCAGCCCTGCCTCCCTTCCCAGGCCCTGCAGCAGCTGAGGCCACTGCTGGTCTGGCCCTGCCTCCCTCTCCGGCCCTTGAAGCAGCCACGGGGCCGCTGCTGATCAGGCCCTCCCCTAGCACAGGCCCGCAGAGGCCCCTGCTGCCCCGCCCCGACACTGCGCGCGCAACCTCCTCCTGTCCAATCGACCCATTATGGCGTCCCAGTTATTAGCATACTTCTATATTTTACATGTATAGATAGTAAGCATCCCTGAAATATAAAATGAAATCTCAGTGTAGAATGAATGCCCAGCCTAAGGTGTGTATTATGTTGATATCCTGTGGGCAGGTGGGCCCAAGGGCTCATGAAGAGATGCTTCATGCTCTGAGTTACAGTCTGAGAGGGGCCAATACCAAGCTTCAGAGTATATGCCCTGTCATGACCTTTCCTATTACCTAGTATTTATTGAGCCCTTATCATGTACTAGTGTGTGCTCGCTATTGCTGGGCATATGCACTTCCATTATGTTATAATGTATAATGCCTCTTGATTCAAGATTTTTGAAATACTTTCATACAGCCATTGGGTCTTTACAGTATACCTGTGATGTATATGTAATTCTGCTTTACAGATGAGGGGTCTGAGGCTAAAAGAGGTGAAGTTTTTCACGGAGCTTCAGAAGTGAAAGGATGCTCTATAGATTGTTTTTGGCTCTGTTCCCAGTGCCCAGTGCAGGATCCGACACATATTAGATGCTCAAAAAACACTGATGAATGAATATATGAATGAATGAATAAATAAATAAATGCATGCAAGATTGAATGGATGAATGAGAGACAGAGTTGAGACTCCAATTCAGATTGACCCCAAGTCCAGTGACCATAATACAATATTCCCAGTGGGGAAAGAAGGAGGAATCCCAGATCATAATAGAGGGAAAATGTCTTTAGAAAGAAGAAAGAGTGAATTATAGTGAAAAGCTCAGAAATTTGGGAAGGAATTAGGGATTTGGGTGCAGCCAATAAACATGACATTTGAAGGTAGGATGTGTGTGATCAATTCCCAACCCCGTTAACTACCTGTGTGATTATGAGTACATTAGTAAACCTTTTTGAGGCTTGCTTTCCTCATCTTTAATGCGGGACCAATGATACTATCTATCTCCTAAGAGTGTTGCATAGACCGAAGGCAATAATATACATAAACATATTTTGTAAACTCTAAAAAGCTCTGAAATGTTAGTTATTTTATTGTCATGGTTACGTTGGGTTTGGTGCATGAAAGGGTCCCAAGAGATCACAACTACAACTGGCAGTTTCTCATTTTACCTCTTTAAACACAAGCTACAACTGGTCTTTCTATTTTAGAAACAGCCCAGCATGTATTCAGTGAATACTTTTAAGTTAGGGGATTATGGAATCAGGATTCTACTTAAATTCCTGGCACAAAATAATATCATGTTTAAAAGGTTGAATAAGATCCTTTGTTCTGTTCAAAGTTGGCTGTGTTTACTCTCCTGCAATGAAATCCAAGTAGTGTGAAACTGAAACCTACTCATGAAATTTCAAAACATATTTGTTTACTCTTGAGCATTAACCACGCTTGTACTTATAACAAATAATAATTAATCCTGATCGTCAAAGTTTAAATAGCACCTTAATGAGTGAACATATTTTGTTTTATTTCCTGTTCTTATTATTTGGTAATCTTTAGTCCAGTCAAGAAATAGAATCTGCTTTGAAGATGGGATGGAGGAGAGGAAGGCACAGTGGGGAGAGCCAAGGCTCTTCTGGCGTGGAGTCAAAGGCTTGGATTCAAATTTCTGTTCTGTCGCTTGCTGGTTGTATGACTCTGAGAAAATCAGTTAACTGCTCTGAGCAGTTTGTTCATCTAAAGAAAAGATGGGGCTATTAATACATACCTAAAAATGTCATTGTGGGGATTAAAGGAAATATATACCTGCTTTTTTTTTAAGTATTAGGAAGGTTAATAGTGCTATTAGTCAAAGCAATTTCCACTAAAGCTATTGCAAACAATAACTCAGGACACAAGAGTTAAAGGCTACTCAAAACAGCATTACCTTATTTCTTCCGCCCCCCCCCCCCTTTTTTTTTTTTTTTTTTTTTTTTTTTTTTTTTTTTTTTTTTTTTTTTTTTTTTTTTTTTTTTTTTTTTTTTTT
>NW_005359880.1:1010753-1015357 GCF_000412655.1 Myotis brandtii
TTTTTTCTATAGGTAGTTCTTCATTTGCCAGCAAACCCACCACACCAACTGGACTGGGTGGGGGATTTCCACCTCTCAGCTCACCACAGAAAGCTTCTCCCCAACCTATGGGTGGAGGGTGGCAGCAGGGAAGTGGCTACAACTGGCAGCAGACACAGTCTAAGCCACAGCCCAGCATGCCGCACTCCTCTCCCCAGAACCGGCCCAACTACAACGTGAGCTTCTCAGCCATGCCTGGGGTCCAGAATGAACGTGGGAAAGGATCGACTAATTTGGGTAAGGATGATGGTATGGAGCGTGGCTGTAGCGTGGCCTGTGTTGTCATACTACCTGGATGTATGTATGTCCTAAGAAGGAGACAGAACATAATTCCAATGATTTCTGAGGCAATCGTACAGTTGTAGAGACACAACATGACCCCTGCCTCCAACTCTGTGCCTAGAGTACCTGGGTTTACCATGCTCTGAACGCTTTATCATTTTATGACTGTTGCTTCACTTGTCTGTTTCTCCCCACACTGAGACCAGATGTGTGTATGTTTACCATGTTATCACTAGCGCATAGCATAGCGCTTGGCACACCATACGCACTAAATCATGGGTGGGGAACCTTTTTTCTGCCAAGGGCCATTTGGATATTTATAACACCATTCACAGGCTATACAAAATTATCAACTTAAAAATTAGCCTGCTATATTTGGCCAAACATTTAATTAACTCACCCCTAATGCCTTGGCATGGCCAGACCAAATGATTTCAAGGGCCTTATATGGCATGTGGGCCAGGCATTCCCCACCCCTGCACTAAATGAATATTGAGTGAATGAGTGGAGGGGTGGGTGGATCTTGAAGCTGTCGTTCCTTTGAAAGAAGGGGTAGAAGAGAAAGATTGGAAACTTCTTAAGCACTGTGTTCACATTTGCCCTTGGGTCCTGGTTACAGTGAATCTGTCTTAGACATTGAGTCTTATGCTGCATAAGCAGATGTTCCTGAGGCCATTGGGTTTCCTTTGACGGTTTTCCCTCTCTTCTGAGAACACAATATGGGTCAACAGCTAAGGCTCTAGGATACACTGGATGGGCTTCTTTTTATTTTTATTTTTAACTTTTGAATGGGATTGTTGCTGAGTAAAAATATTTTGCATAGCAGGGGTGGTTAAACTTGAGTTTATTATAAGGCCTGGTATGATACATTTTGCATTCCAGTTGATCTGATCATACCCAGGAATTAAATATATAGGGACATGATGAGGAAATAGGCCTTTCCCTCTACGGAATCCACGGAGAGAAATTCTACTTTTCCTAGTAGCAGTAACTAACATTTATTGAGTACTTACTTACATTGTGTCAATTGCCATTCTAAACAGTTTTCATGGATTATTTCATATAATCTTCAAAACTAACCCTATGTTGTAGGTGAGGAATCTGTGACAGAGATCGATAAAGTAATTTTTTAAATTTCATACAACTTGTAAGTGACAGAGCTAAGATTTGGTCCCAAGTGATCTGGCCCCAGAAAGTCTGCTCTTAACTGCCACACTCTACTGGTCATGACGTAGGTGCCTTCTCACAACACTAACGTGATAGGGATTCTTTTATTGGGAATAGGTAACATCACGTTCGTTCTTTGGAGAGCGGTGGATATTCTTTGGACAATTCCACGAGTCTTGTGGCTTCCTTCCCATTTTTATTTTGAGTAGATGTGTGGTGAGTGTCTTCATCAGCAAATATTTATGGAGCATCTTCAGTGTAGAAAACACTGTGGATACAGTAGTAGTGAACAGGACAGGCAAAATCCCTAGTCAATGTGTACATGTGTGAAGGTGTGTATAGAGCGCCTTACAGTATGGAGATGGCAAATGGGTTTCGATTTGGACACCAACTTTGGTTGAAGTGCATTGATGGCATTGATGGCATGGACTGCTGTGTTTTGGTTCTGAATTTTTTAAAATATATTTTTATTGATTTTAGAGAGGAAGGTAGAGTGAGAGAGATAGAAACATCAATGATGAGAGAGAATCATTGATCGGCTGCCTCCTGCAAGCCCCCTACTGGAGATTGAATCCGCAACCTGGGCATGTGCCCTTGTCCAGAATCGAACCCTGGACCCTTCAGTCCACAGGCCGATGCTCTATCCACTGAGTCAAACCAGATAGGGCTCTGTTTTGTTTTAATTTAATAAATATTTAAATAGCCAGGTACTGTTCTAAGCACTTTAAAATGCTAACATCAATTCTCACACAACCCTATGAGGTAAGTAGTACAGACTGTACAGATGAGGTAAGGCATGGAGATAAGTAACTTGTCTCAAGGTAACATTACTGAAGTAGCAGAGCTGTGGAATTCAGACCCCAGGGAGTCTGTCTCCAGAGTCTCTGCACCACCAGCTAGGCTGCCTCTCCAAATAGAATGAGAACAATTGAGGCCCAACCAGACTTGTAGAAAAAGACCACTATGATGGACTAAAACTGTCAGCTGGGTATAGGAGGGAAAGTGGTGGCATGCATAGATTTCAAGCACCAAGACCCAGACTTCGTGCCATCATAGATAATAACGAGTTGTATGACTAGGAGAGAGCGTGGGGGACAATCAATATTACCCTCATCTATACATAGATGGTACAGTGGAAACAGAATTATGGCATTGGATTGAGTCTAATGATCTAGCCTCAAGTCCTAGCTTTGTCATGGACATGGCATATGATTCTGGAAAAAATCTCTTCAGTTCCCTGGACTTCATTTTCCTCATCTATAAAATGAGCATGGGAGTCTTATACTCTACCCACAGGGTAAATGTGAGTATTAAGGGGATTTATGCATGTGAAAGCAACTTGAAGATTCTAAGTGTTATGAGACAATGGTCTGACACTTTGTTTAAGGGTAAAAACTATAATGATTTTTTTAAAAAATTATATTGCAGAAGGGAAACAAAAAGCAGCTGACTTTGAAGACCTACTTTCTGGTCAAGGCTTCAATGCACACAAAGACAAAAAGGGGCCTCGAACAATAGCCGAGATGAGAAAGGAAGAAATGGCTAAGGAAATGGATCCTGAGAAATTAAAGGTGAGTCCCTGGCCCAGTGTGATTATCCTGTATGACAAGGTCATGTGTGTGGAGCTATCAGGTTCCTAGTCCCCAGCTTCCGCAGCGCTTTCCTCCACTTTTAACCAGAGCCATTCTGCTTTTATCTGTTTCTGATTCTGGAAGTCTAAGAAGATTTGACTTGGAGAAAAAGAATGTTTCTCCATTTTTTTTAAAAAAGTTTGAAAACCAGTTCTTCTAACTGCTTTATTTCACAGATGATGAAACAGATGATAGTTCATAGATGAGAATGTTGTGTGGACAGGGGGACCCAGGTTAGCTTGGAAACAAAAGAGTGGTTATGTTGATGAGTTGTGTAAGGTAGTGGAAGAACTTACAAACATCAAGAGAATAAGAATGCCCTTCATAGAGGGAGAGGTCCAGTTCCTATGTGACAAAATACTACATATGCTGCCACTATAACAAACTGGAAGATGAGGGTCCAATCTGTTACTGCTTCAAAGGACTAGTACAGCCAGTCAATCATTTGGAAAAAATATAACACATTTCTAGACAGATTTGAACAGTTGTTGAGGATGTATATTTAGATTCTTGGTTACATGTTTAAGTACAGTAGAAAATCCTTTGTTGTATTTGCTTTTCTCTTCACATAACATCACAGAAGCTTTATGTTCCTTCCCAAAAGTTTGTGCTCCATCTTGATAACTTTTGTTCATTAGGCAAACTGACAATCTCCTGTAAAAGAAAGTCATGTCTGTCTTTTAAACCATACTTGGTTTTATAGTTGGTACAGGGTATGTATTCATTTAGGAGAGTAGCCATCATTAACTTTGACTAAACCATTCATTCAATGAAAAGTATGCTCTGAGCTCCTGCCATGTGCTCAGTGCTGATGCATTGTTATGAACCCACTTTCTTAATCACCTCATTTATTCAAAACTAGAGACCCGGTGCACAAAAATTTGTGCACTCGGGGGGCGGGGGGAGGGGGGTCCCCCAGCCCGGCCTGTGCCCTCTCACAGTCTGGGACCCCTCGGGAGATAATGACCTGCTGGCTTAGGCCTGCTCCCAGCAGGCAGAGGGCAGGCCCAATCCCTAAGTGCAGCCCCTGGTCAGGCTCAGAGCAGGGCCGATTGGGGAGTTGGGGCGCCGCACCGTCATGCACAGAGCAGGGCGGATCGGGAGGTTGCAATGCCACCCTCAGTCACGCTCAGGGTAGGGCCGATTGGGGGGTTGGGGCACCGCCCCCTGTCACACTCAAGGCAGGGTCGATGGGGAGGTTGCAGCGCCACCCCCTGTCACGCACAGAGCAGGGCCAATCAGGGGGTTGGGCACTGCCCCCTGTCATGCACAGAGCAGGGCGGATCGGGAGGTTGCAATGCCACCCTCAGTCACGCTCAGGGTAGGGCCGATTGGGGGGTTGGGGCACCGCCCCCTGTCACACTCAAGGCAGGGTCGATGGGGAGGTTGCGGCGCCACCCCTTGTCACGCACAGAGCAGGGCTGATCAGGGGGTTGGGGCGCCTCCCCCTGTCACGAACAGAGCAGGGCAGATAGGGAGGTTGTG
>NW_005359880.1:1015616-1021037 GCF_000412655.1 Myotis brandtii
TTTTCTGGGGTTTTGTTTAGCTTCTTATTTGCAACATAGTATATAGTTGCTTAGACTTGCAGCTGAGAGGCTGGCAAGTGAGGCAGCGAACGTTGGAGTCTGCAGCAAGCAAGCCTCCCTGCTCGCTTCAGTGCCTGGCTGCCGGCCGCCATCTTGGCTGACAGTTAATTTGCATATACTCACTGATTAGCCAATGAAAAGGGTAGCGGTCGTACGCTAATTACCATGTTTCTCTTTTATTAGTGTAGATAAGATCCAAGCTATGAATAGGTTGAATGAACGTCTAAATGGATGAATTCATTTGACAAGCCTTTTAAGAAACATATATTTCTATTGATTTCAGAGAGGAAGAGAGAGGGAGAGAGTGATAGAATCATCAGTGATGAGAGAGAATCCTTGTTCGGCTGCCTCCTGCATGCCCCACACTGGAGATCGAGACCTCAACCTGGGCATGTGCCCTGATGGGAATTGAACCATGACCTCCTGCTTCATAGGTTGATGCTCAACTGGCCAGGCTTACCAAACCTTTTTGAGCTCTATTCTGTGCCAGGAGAGTTATTTGGTTTCTGAGAAACAGTGTTATGTAAGAAACAGTACCTTTCCTCAAACAGCTCTGCCTCATGGCAGGGAAGGACAAACACACAGACAATTACAATGAAGTGTGGCACATATGATAGAAACATATTTAAGGGAGTAGCCTGGAGAAATTCTTTCTTTTTTTTCAAGGGGCATTTATTTTATATTAGTTTGCCGGACACTGTACCAGGCAGAATAGGATAGCAGAGACCAAAATAGACATGGTGTATGTCCATGGAGTGTATACTTTAGAAATGAATAATTCACTCTGGGGTGGGGCAGAGAGGAAGGAATTCAGACTCTCAAAGGGGAACAGTGTGAAATTCCTCAGCAGGCTTTTGAAGGATGATGAAGAGTTAACCAGAAAGAGAAGGCAGGAAGTGAAAGTGGAAAAGCTTTCCAGGTAGAGGAAGCAGCATGGAGTAGCAGGGGGACTCAGGTACTTTGATGTTGCTGGAGCAGGAGGGATTCCCGAGAGTCCCAATAGAGACCTTCTGAATTTCTTAATTCCCCTGCATTTGCAGATTCTGGAATGGATTGAAGGCAAAGAGAGAAATATCAGAGCACTTCTCTCCACGATGCACACTGTGCTGTGGGCTGGGGAGACCAAGTGGAAGCCAGTCAGCATGGCAGACCTGGTAACGCCAGAGCAGGTGAAGAAGGTGTACAGGCGAGCTGTGCTGGTGGTGCATCCAGACAAAGTGAGCATAACCTACCCTACTGTATTGCCTGTTTGCTCCTCATTTCATTAATTTATAAACATGTATTAAAACAGCATACCTTCTTTTTTTAAAAAAATATTGCTTTTATTAATTTCAGAGAGAGGAAGGGAGAGCTGAGAGAGAGAAACATCAATGATGAGAGAGAATCATTGACCGGCTGCCTCCTGCACACCCCACACTGGAGACCGAGCCCATAACCTGGGTATATGCCCTGACTGGAATTGAACCATGACCTCCTTCCTGGTTCATGGGTCGATGCACAACCACTGAGCCACACCAGCTGGGCAAAACTACAGACTTTCAATTTGCTGGTTATTAGGCCATTTATATGATAAAATAAAGTCCATGGGCTAAAATCCAGTATTTAAAAAAACTTTATAAAGTGGATAAAAAAATTAAACTACATATTACAAATAACGGAATGGGGGCTTTCCTTACCGAGGCATATCACCAGTGACTAAAGTTTAGGATCTCCAAGAACTTAGCTATTTTTAGAAATGGGAAAATGGGAGTTTAGGAATACAATCAACTAGAGATAGGCTGTCATAATCCTTTGTCATTTGGTAGATAATTCTGGAAAACTTCTGGAGAATAGAGAATAATCTTTTGCTGCCCAATAAGTTCTCTGTTATCTACTCATTGACCTACCCTATGTGAATTTCTAGGGAGAAGGCATTCTGTGGAGGTCATAGTAATGAGGGGCACATAGATTGGGCTGTAAGAGGAGAAATGGCTTCATAGAAAAACATTTCAATAGCATAGAGCCCACATATTAGCAGTGAAAATTTAATATAAATAAAATTCTGGTCTGTGGTATCTAATGTGTGTTTTGTTTTTTCTATAGGCTACTGGGCAACCCTATGAACAATATGCAAAGATGATTTTCATGGAGCTCAATGATGCCTGGTCTGAATTTGAAAATCAAGGCCCAAAGCCCTTGTATTAATTTATGAGCTTTTCCATCTCTGCTGCAGACCTGTGCTAATGCTTAGTGTATGTCAGTTCTGAGGTTTTCAAAGATGAACCAAAAACTCCAGTAACATGTATCCAGTACTAAACTGTTAAATTACTCGTGAATTACTTCCTCATTGATAAGGAATGTGGATGTTTGTTTTCTCAAGTCCCCACCATAAAAGGTCCAAAGCTGGAGAGGACTTTTTAGTCAGCTGACCTTACAGAGTTACAACATTCCAGCCTGCCCTTTGAGGAACCTACTCAGCATATTGTGGGGAAACGGAAAACAGAGGCCACCAGAAGCATAACACCCATCTCATTGTCTGGAAATAGGATTAATGAGCAGAAGTCATGATAACAGGATTACATGAAGGATTTTAACTAATGGTTTTTAGATTTTCTTGGAAAGATATAATTTGCGCAACGGCTTTAGACTCCAGGAATACAACCACCGAGTTTTTTGTTTTTGTTTTTTTTAACGGACATTGACTATGGTCTTTAACATAACACTGTATACTTTGGGGCAAGAGGACTAACATATGCAAGTGAACTTGAATTGTGGGAAGTGATTATACTACAATCCAGTGATGACCACAAACTCTTAAAATTAGTGAAAATGTTGGATAAAGAAAATAGCCACTCTGTAAAAATTTTTAATCCTGGTCAGAAAGGTAGGCTGCTACCTTCCTATCCCTTTAGAAAACTGGTTGCTTAATGAAAGAAGTCTTAATACCATAACAACAACTCAACCTGATTTGAAAGAAACTTCTAATTTTGCCCTTAGGCTTAATGCTCTTCCCTTTCCTTAGCCGAGAACATGTTCTTAGCTTGTCCTGAAGCAGTTTGGCACATTCACAAGTTATCAGAACAGATCCCTAGAGTGGACTGAATGCCCTCTAGGTTTGTGAGTGGTTGTGGTGCGAGCGTAGAAGACAACACTGAACACTCGTAACCAGACAGGTACAGTTGCAGCGAGGAAGCTGGGCTGATCTTCAGACCCAGTGAGATGGCTTGTCAAGATTTTTAGGTTCCTCTCCCCAGTTGGTAAACTGAATTCCTTGGATTATCAGTGGGGTTTATTGTTTTAAAAGTTGTTGGGGATCCACAGGAACAGCATTCACACAGGGACATCTGTGAAAGCAAAGCAAGAATGAAACCTTTATGGACTTTAAATGGGTTGGATTTCAGTTCTCTGTTTTGGCTGTTTGTGGTTTTAAGAGGTAAGCAGTTGTTATCCTGTGACTGTAGTAGATCTCTTTGGTGCACACATAGACAGTGCGCATAGTATATATATGCAAAGCAGATGGGCAAAAAGATTCCCATGATAATATTGTGAAAAGCTTTCAAAAATTGTTTTCCAAGACAATCATTTTTTTTTCTATTTTAATTTTCATGTGGCAAACTGTACCAGAGAAGCAGCATGTCAAAATGCTTTATGTTCCAAATTAGAAAAAAGAAAAAAATGCTTCATGTTCCATGTAGAACTTTTTTTTCCTTTTTTTTTTGTTAAAAGGATTCGTTTTCTATTTTACTTTTTACTGACAATGTGAAACTCGCAAAAAATGTTCTTTTAAAATATACAGCTATAAACTGTTCAAGGCAACCATAACAAACTAGGTGTTATTTATTAACATATTATAAAATAATGTTTGATCCAGTATGTGCTTGTCTTATTTAAAATTGGAATGTGAGACATGTTGCTGTGACTTGGTTTTATTCTCATTCACATTTGTAGATATTGTGTGAACTACAGTATATAATGATAATAATTAAAAGGATATGTGAATGCCACCTACATTTTGAAATGATAGAACTATATTAGCTTTGTATCATGTTTGGGTAATTCATCACTGTTCACAGTTTAAAACATCATTAAACATTATGTAATTAGCAATGAGAAAGAATCTTACCTAACTTAATTTTGGGTTCCCCTATCTCTTTTCCAAATATGTTATAACTCTGGAGCCCTATTTATCTTAAAACCCTTAACATATGCAGACCAACAGATTTTTGCATTCCTTTTAAATATCTGGTTGTGACAGAGCTTCTTGTTGGTCAAATTCGCCATTTCATTCATTCATGTTTATTGTAATATATTTTTGTTTTGTAAATATGTTACACACAACAAAATGTGATTGGTTTAAAATATTTGTAATGTATATTAAAAGGCTCAAAAATATATTTGTAGAAATCTGTTATTTTTGCACTCTTAGGAAAATAATGACAAGCTTGAATTATACCTTCTGACATGATTTGCATTTTTAAAAAGTTACTGGCAAAGAATATGGAAAGCATAGAACACATTTGTACCAAAATGTAATCTGACAGGATTTCTGCATTTATACTCTAACCACCCCAACTGCCACCCTTGCCCCATGGCACACTGAGTTTGATCATGCTACGTGAATACTGTTTCAAAAAGAATCAGCATAGAAATCCTGGTCTCCTAGCTAGAATATTAATGGGTTTCAAAGCTTCATTTGCATGCTAAAGCAGAGGGATTGATTCTGGGAGTTTTAATAAGTGTACCTTCCATCTATGAGGAGACATGGGAGGAGCGAGGAAAATAAACAGGTAATTAAACACGTGTTGAGACTATAGTATGCGCAGTATACAGTTTTGAAAAAGTAAACCGAGCAGGAATCTGAAAGGTGGTGGGGGTGAGAATCTGTACTTCTCAGGTAGCCAGGGAAACCCTGGGTTCCCATTTGTTGAAAATTAAGAAAACGCAATCAAAGAGGGGCAGGGCCCTACAAAATGGCCCTCTGGGGAGGGCTCAGGTCCTAGAGACAGTGATGGTGAACCTTTTGAGCTTGGCATGTCAGTATTTTGAAAAACCCTAACTTAACTCTGGTGCCATGTCACATATAGAAATTTTTTGATATTTGCAACCATAGTAAAACAAAGATTTATATTTTTGATATTTTATATATTTAAATGCCATTTAACAAAGAAAAATCAACCAAAAAAATGAGTTCGCGTGTCACCTCTGACACGCGTGTCATAGGTTCGCCATCACTGTTAGGAGATAGAGCACGGTGCACGGTGGGGGTTACCGGGAGCTAGTGGCTTCGCAGGGATGGCCCAGGATGTGGATCAGGAGGCCGGCGCCGAGCTCCGTGAAATGGGGGAGGAGCTAGGCGAGGTGGGGGCGGAGTTACGGGCGTAA
>NW_005359880.1:1021254-1027143 GCF_000412655.1 Myotis brandtii
TGCGCGCGCCCACCCCCTTCGCGTCCTGGGTTGCGGGTGGAGGGTGTGTGGGGAGCCGCAGTCCTGTTTTTTTTGCTAGGCCACTGGCCGAGCCCTCGCGGGGAGCGGAGCCCGCCTGGGGGACCCGGCCCGCCTGGAGCATCCCCTCCCAGGTCCTCGGAAGGCCCCTCCAGCCCCCGCATCGCCGAGTTTTTTAACCAGGTTCCCACTTCCTGCCGTGTCCACCCGGACGCCCCTTCTCTCTCTTCCTGCCGCTCCGCGAGCCTTTGTCTGCAGCGCTCTCGGCTCTGGGACATTTAATCCTCTTGTTCCTTGAGGATGTTTTCCAAGGAGGCCGAGCCGACTGCAGGCGGGTGTTCATGGAAAGCACCCAGAAATGCTGCATTTCTCGTAATTGTGGAGAGCAAATTAGGTGGCATTTTATCGTTACTTGCATCTTTGGACAGACAAGAAAGGGGTGTGCAGTATGTGTTTTTGAATGGTGCGGTTGATAAAAAAAGGGGGTGTGGTTGATAAGACGGGGGTACCGAGAACAGGGGGGTACCGAGAACACCGCTTCCCTAATCTGTTCTGGGGGACGCCGGCGTTGGGAGAGGTTATTGGAAAGTTTCCTGTTATTTTGGGAGGAAACCATTAGATTTGTAATCTTTTGGGTAGAGGGCATAACTTGTTTCTTTGCTGGAGTTCCTCTTTTCTTTAAAACGTGTACCCAAAGATCTCCCCACCTGCTGTAAACTTGTATACAACATCTTTGCACGCCTGGTTATGTTCACTGTGAAATCTATCTGAGCGTGTGAGCTGTTGGCAGCAGACACATTTTATCATTATTTCTGGGTGGCCCTATATTCCACATCCGTTGAGTAAACAGCATGTATTTGGTCAGTGACCCCTGGGTAATACAGCCACTTGAAGCCAGTGCAGAAAACAGTTGACAAAGGTAGTATCTGTATTGCGCCGTTTAGTCATGCCCAGAAACGATCAAATAATAATGCTTAGGTGTGAACGTGTTAGAAATGGTGAAGGAAGCTAGGTTATGACATGGAAAAGGATTAAGGGAAGGAAGCTTTTGCAGGTAAACTCGGGGATTACTGTCTGCCTGAGACTTGGGATAAAAAGATACCTGGGAAATTGTTGGGCAAGGGAGTTGGAAGTAGTTACTATTTTCCTAGCTTAAGGCATGCTCAGGTACCGTGGGAGCACAGAGATGGTGGTGTGGTTGAGTCATGTCTCTCAAATAGATATGTTCTGACTCCCCCAGGGCCTGTCAGTGTGACTTTTTCTGGAAATAGGGTCTTTGCAGATGTAATCAAGTTAAGTTAATATTGGATTCGATTGGGCCCTCACCCAAGGACTGTTGTTCTTATAAGAGAAATTTGGACGGGGAGACATATAGGGACACCATAGAAAGATGCCATATGAAGATGAAGGCAGAAAGAAGAGCAAGGCAGCTGCAAGCCAAGGAGCACCAAAGATTGCCGGAAGCCACTGGAACGTGGACACCATGAAGGACACCGACGCCTTCCCGACACCGTGAAGCCTCCAGAACTGGAGAAAATGGATTTCTGTTGTCCTAAGCCACTCGGCTGGTACATTGTTAATAGCAGCCCTAGTAACTAGTATACAGATGGGATCGCTTGACCCTGCTTTGGGGACAAGGAGGATCCTTTCTACAGAAGAGGCAATCCTTGAATGGAAGCTAAAAGGATCAGTAAGGCTTCTCCTGGCAAAGGCTGGGGTGAGGATAGAGTTTATTCCAAGTGGAGAGAACAGCATGTGGCACGGAGCAGAGGGCATGAAAGAGCACACCTGTTCTCTCCACCAGGAGCTTCGTCTGTGTTATTAAGACTGGATCTCAGTGGGAGAGTGGTGAGGCAGTCAGGGATCAGACCACGTTGATCCTCAAGTGCCAGAACAACTTGTCGGCTATGAAAGCAACTGCGAAGAGGCGACACCAGCTTTGTATATTTGAGAGAACACTGCTGTGAAGAGGGTGGATTGGAAGAGATGATTAGAGGCAGGCACGGGATGATAAGGGCCTGCGCTAAGGCAGTAGCAGAGGGTTCAAGAGAAGCAGGCTGCTATAAAGCGGGCGGCTTAAACAGAAATTTATTTTATTAATTCTGGAGTTTGGGAAGTCCAAGGTCAAGATGCCAGCAGTTTGCTATGAGGGCCTGCTTCCTGGTTTATAGACAGCCATGCTCTTGCTGATTCCTCACATGGTGGAAGGGGTAAGGGAGCTCTCTGGGGTCTCTTCTGAGGGCACTAATCCCATTGATGAGGGCTCTGCCCTTGTGGGCTGATCTCCTCCCAAAGGCCTCGCCTCCCAGTACCATCACACTAGGCCTTAGGATTTAACATGAGTTTTGAGGGTTGAGGTGGGGGTGGCATACAAGCTTTCAGTCTATAGCAGTGAGGTCTGGGAGATTGAGACACCTTGATTTGCTGTTTTTCTAGAGGACATAGTGCAATGGTGGTGTTGGTGTCTCAAGATAGAACCTTCAAAGGGAAGAAATGTGTGTGTGGGAGGAGGGAGTGGGGATGCTTCAGTTTTTCACATCTTGAATTTGAGGTCCTTGTTGGCTACTCAGAGGGAGAAGACAAGGTTGGAGTGGGAGGTGCAGCATTTATGTGGCCAGACCCTTGCAGTGCCAGGGAGCTTTGGGTTGAACGCATCATCTCAACAAGAGCATGGAGTGAAAAAAGATGAAGTTGGAATCCTGGTCAGCTCCAACTTTAAGAGGCAGAGAGGATACAATTTCTGAAAAAGAAAAAAAAAAAGGACTAAAAAGAATCAACCAGAGATATACAGTTGTGTATACAGTTGTGAACTGGTGTCACAGTCCCTCAAGGTTCACAACTGTATACACAACTGAAAGAAGAGGTCTGCGGTCCCTAGCTTTGAAAGCTGTCCTGGAGGAGGGAGCAGTACAGATAGATGGTCAGGCACAGCGAGGGGACAAAGCCAACTAGGAAGAGATTCTCCTTAATGAAATAATACATAAAAACTTACTTTTGTATATTTTTCTTTAAAAAATGACACCTACTAAATGGAAAAATATACAAATTAAAATTATTCTTTCCTTGTCCTCTAATACCTACATACTTCTAGGTGTTTCTTAAAAGCACTTTGGCATCTTCCTATAAAACATTCCCTCCAAATTTCTTAATGTAGCAGTAAGCAATGAGAATGTTGGTTAGTTTAATCAGTGACTAATTTTGAGTGTTAGGTATTTTTTTCAGAAGGATATTTGGATAATATAGTGTCCTATGCTTCTGATTTATACCATTATCAAAGAACATTGCTAAAATGAGTAGATACCTACATCAATCAACATTTATTTATTGAATCCCTCCTTTTGCCAACCACTTTACATAGATTATCTCATTTAATTACTATAAGCTCCCTAATAAAGTGGTACCATTATTACTACTTTACAGGTGAGAAATCAGATTTAGAGAAGTTTAGCTTCTACACAAGGTCACACAACCAGTTGGTGGCAGAGAAGATTTGAACAAATGTTGGTGACACAGAGCTCAAGATTTTTTAACACATTAGCAGCATAAGGACTGATGTGTTCCTCTCCCCTCAGAGATTAGTGTCCCATAGATGCCAGGAATAAATATTTTATTTAGTAGTTGAGAATAATTTTCTATGAAGGCAGTCTCCAAATACTTAAAATACGAAGGTTTGGGGAGGCAGAAATGATCAAAGTGTATATATTTCAAAGAAGCAGTTTTGCATATAACTTAAGGAAAGAGGTTTTCAACATTTAGAAACTGTCAGAATGAAATGACCTGCCTCAGGTGGTAGTGAGTTTCCATTCACTGGAGTTGTACAGACTGGCTGGCGGCCCTCTTCTGACAAATATAGAGGGAATTAATACAGTAGATAGAGGATGGGTACTGGAAATTCTTGAGACCTTTCTCCATCTAATGATTTAAAAGTGGTGGGCATAGGCAATGATAGGCTAGTCAAATGTAACATCAACTAATGAAATAAGTAAATTGCTACGTTTGCTTAAATTGTGGACTTAATTTTTTTAATTAAAATTTTTTATTGAGATATATTCACATACCACAAAATTAACCCTTTTAAAATGTTAAATTCTGTGTGTGTTTTTAATATATTCACAACCATCACTACTATCTAATTCCAAAACATTTCATCACCCCCAAGAGAAATTCTATACCCAATATAGTCACTTCTTATTCCTCCCCTCCTACCCTAGCCCCTGGCAACCACTGATCTAGAACCTATAACTCTTGGCTTTATCTTTCACAGCTCTTGTGTTATTATCCTTCAGTGGGGCTATTGGACTGACTTTTCTTATGCTGGGATGTGCCTTAGAGGATTATGGGTAAGTTATTTTTTTAAAAAACTATTCTTTTTGTGTCTTTGTCACTATTTTGTGTGTATGTGTCATGAGTGTTAGGGAGTTTGGTCAATTTAACACCAGACTCCAACCAATGAGTTAGTGAAGCCCAAATTATGAATCCAATCCCTTCATGGGTCAGTTGTACTTGCACAGAGAAAAGCTTTTTTTAAAATCGATATATTCATTTAATAAGCACTTACTGACTACCTTCTCTGGATCAGCTGGGAATGCAAGAATGAAGAGACAGTGCCCTAGCTGGTTTGGCTCAGTAGATAGAGTGTCGGCCTGCGGACTGAAGGATCCCGGGTTCAATCCCGGTCAAGGGCACATGGCCAGGTTGCGAGCTCAATCCCCAGTATGTGCAGGAGGCAGCCGATCAATGATGTTTCTCTCTCATCACTGATGTTTCTATCTCTCCCTCTCCCTTCCTCTCCGAAATCAATAAAAGTATATTAAAAAATAAAATAAAAAAGAATGAGGAGACATAGTCCTGTCCTCAAGGAGCTTACATTGAGTGAGAGACAGGTAAACTATCCAGTTAGTAAGAAAGCTGTAGTGGAGATATGGGAAAAGTACAGTGAGAGCTTTGAGAAAGTGCATCAGAGTATCAAGAGTTTCCCCGGGACAGTTGGGGAGGGCTGCACAGAAGTTGTCTTTTAGCTGAGACTGGTGGATAAATGAGAGTTTATCAGGTGGAGTCGGGAGGGAACATTCAACTAATTGCTTTATTCACAAGTGTTGGTTGAGTGCTTGCTGTTTTCCAGCTGCTGTTATGGGAACTGGGGATTAAGAAATAAGAAAACAAGAGTCCTGCTCTGTTGGAGTCTGTATTTCAGAGGGGGAGACAGACGATAAACAGATTTTAAAATGTGCATGCTGCCATGCTGGTGTGGGTCAGTTGGTTGAGCATTGTCCCATGCACCGAGAGGTTGCTGATTTGATTTCTGGTCAGGCACATGCCTGGGTTGTGGGCTCAATCCCCAGTAGGAGGGTGAAGGAGGCAGCCAATTGATGATTCTCTCTCATCAATGCTTCTCTCTCTCTCTAAAAATCAATAAAAATATTTAAAATAAAATATACATGCTATCAGAGGTAGAAGTGTTATGAAGAATAATGGGTAAAGGGCACAGGGGATGGTGGTTATTGTATTGAAATGGTGGACCATTGGGGATAGAGCAATATAACCATGAGATGTGAATTGAGACCAAATTTTTCCAGAAGTGAAGATCAGGTAAATGGAAGTTAGTCAGGTCTTATGGGCCTTCATTACAAAAAATACTCTGGATCATTTCTATCCTGTGAACTATCATGATCCAGGTTTTGCCGTCTGTTTAATTTTTCTGTATTTTTCATTTAGTATAACATGTATCTACACTAATAAAAGAGAAACATGGTAATTAGCGTACGACCGCTACCCTTCCCATTGGCTAATCAGCATATCCTTATGCAAATTAACTGTCAGCCAAGATGGCGGCCGGCAGCCAGGCAGCTGGAAGCGAACATGAGGCTTGCT
>NW_005359880.1:1028667-1047156 GCF_000412655.1 Myotis brandtii
GGGGTCCCAGACTGCGAGAGGGCACAGGCCGGGCTGAGGGGCCCCCCCCCCCCCAGTGCACAAATTTTTGTGCACCGGGCCTCTAGTATAGCTATAAAAAGAGTATTATCATAGACATCTTCAGTAATCATAAGCAGTTGGACTATTAGCAAAACCCAAAGAACAAGTATATAATTATAATATATCATTAGCATACAGGTAAAAACAAACTGGTTTCTGAGTTTAGCATTGATCTGAAGATATACAGACACAGGCCTTGTCAGTGTCTTGGGAGAGCTGTCTATCTCTGATGTCAGTGGCTTCTCGTTCTAGAGGAGTCTTTGATGTCTGTTGTAGGCGGAGGCAAGTGTCAGAGATGGGTAGATGTCTGTTTGTGGTTAGGTGCTGATAAGGTCCCTTCCAGTGAGGTTGGAGAGTGTGTTTTATTTCATGTCCTTTCCAGTAAACAAAATCTCTAGGTGGTAGTTAATGATTCTTAGTCTTTTGTCTTCTGGTTGCTTCCTGGGAAAGGAAGCGGTTACCCATTTGGCATTTTCTGGTAGTGACTTTATCAAACCTTGACAATAGTGTAAGCTGTCTCCTTTCAATAATGGCAGCTCATAAGTTCCTTCATCTAATCTAAGTCCAGCTTGAATGCAGTATGAGCCATGAAGGAATGTATAAATACTGAAAAAAATGGTGTTTGCCAGGGAGCCTCAAAGAACCAAGTAGCCATCTTGGGTTTCCCATATCCCCAACTATTCATTTTATTTACAGCCATTTTTTACCCTGGTAGCATACCTTAGAAGTCTTTCATCACTTATTTTACAGTGCTTCCCATGCAATTTAACATACAAAAACAGTCCTGATTAGTTTAAAACGTCTCTGTTGTAAGAAGAGAGGATAGATCTTTTTGAGTTGTCCCAGGGTTCATTTTGGAGCACAGGAACTTATTCCTACATATGTTGAGATTTTAACCCTTAAAACCTTAATTTCCAATGAAAAGTAAGAAGTAAATTTATGAAGACATTTTTATAAACTCTAGAAACATTTCATAGATGTAAAAGTCAATTATTAACATGGACTTACTTTTATAAAACCCTGGATAAAACATAATATAACTGTATTATATTTAAAATATCAACTCAAAAGACATGTCTGTTCTACCTAAACCAACAAACTTAAACTAGCTTTTATTTATTAAGGGTTAATCTAAGATCATGTGACCTTACAAAGCATATGAGTTAGTTTCTATATTTCTGAGAATTTTGAAATACCCAATCACAAGTGCTTGCCTTTAAATTATTTTTAATAATACCATCCGGAGGTAGAAAATTATCTCACATTTTCAGTGTTCACATGTAGTCACAAACAGAGACCTTTGGCTATGAGAAAAACTCTCTAATGTGTAAAAAAACAGTTGGACCCAAATTTTGTTTTGAGGCATTTATAATTTATATTGTTGATGTAAGAAATGTCTAAATCTGTGGAGGATTTTTATAAGCCTTTATTTAAGCCAAAACTGACAGCAATTGCTGGAAAGCAAGATCTCAAATGCTCGGAAGAATAATAGTTTTTGCAGTTTCTTTTATGCATTTGACATTAAGGAGAGAATGCAATTACCGAAGATTACCTGAAGTTGGGAGAAAACAAGGTACAGTTAACAAGATTATGTGCTCTCTTGAGGGAAACTATGCTTATTTCAAAGGTGTATTAACCTGGATACACAGAAAAATACACAGGGCTTGCTTAAGGCAAAGATAAATCTTTCACTAAAGAAGTTATATGCTTCCCAGCCAGTGTGGTCAGTGGTTGAGCGTCGATTCATGAACAAGGAGGTCATAGTTTGATTTCCAGTCAGGGCACATGCCAAGGTTGTGAGCTTGATCCCCAGTGGGGGTCGTGCAGGAGGCTGCAGATCAGTGATTCTCTTTTATCATTGATATTTCTATTTCTTTTTCCCTCCTGCTTCCTCTCTGAAATCAATAAAAAAACAAACAAACCATATTTGGAAAAAAGAAAGTTATATGCCTGGAGCGTGACTACCCACCATGACCTGCTCATTTAAGATTTTATGATCAGATCTTCTTGTGAGATTATATTTCATCACTGAACTTGTATATACCCACCCCCCCTCCTTTTTTTTTGTCCACAATGGCTTCCTGTAAATGGGAACATAGATTTTCTTTAGAAAACTTATTGTTTTCTACAAAGAATTAAGAGTTCTTTGCTGTGGGTATGTCAGGAAGCAGCTGGGTCTAGTCCAGTCCTTTTTTCCAACCTGTGTCTGTTTCCTCACTTGTCCAATAATGGCTTTGAACTAGAGAATTTCTAAAAAAAACCTAACTATTGTTTTGTGATTCTTTTTAAAAGAAAAATGTTTTTATTGATTTCAGAGTGGAAGGAAGAGAGAAAGAGGGAATCATTGATTGGCTGCCTCTTGCTGGCCCCCTACTGGGAATCGAGCCTGCAACCCAGGCTTGTACTCTGACCTGGTATCAAACCATGACCTCCTGGTTCATGGGTCGATGCTCAACCACTGAGCCATACTGGCTGGGCTATTTGGTGATTCTTGAAATATACTATATTTCATTTAAAATAATTTAAAAATTATATTTAAAATAATATTAACTTTGAAACAGTAGAATGTCTTAACTGTAACTTTTCTTTTTGCATTTCTCCTGGGTCCAACCAACAGTGTTTATTGGCCCTTGTTCGTCCTGATATTTCACGCCATCTCTCCCATTCCTCATTTCATTGCCAAAAGAGCAACATATGACTCTGATGCAACAAGCAGTGCCTGTCGGGAACTGGCATATTTTTTCACTACTGGAATTGTTGTTTCTGCCTTTGGATTTCCTGTTATTCTTGCTCGTGTGGCTGTGGTGAGTTTTGTTCTCTATTGTTTTGCCCAGTTGTCACTGAGTTTACTTCAAAGGCCTCTGTCTGGACCACTATTTCATTTTCATTGCTTAGACTTAATACTCAAAGCCAGGCATATTTTCAGTTAATCTAGTCCACATTTTAGATCTACCTAACAATATCCTGGCCATATTTACAGAATGCTTTCTTAGTTTCTCATAACTTTTAGCCAGGCCAAATGACTTCTTGCTTTCTCTACTTTAAGCTATTACCTGGAATTGTTCTTAAGTCCTTGCCTTCTATCTTAGGGCAGTCCATAGAGACTGCAATAACAATACTTTTCTAGTTTCAAAATGAACATCTAAATGAGTCCTGATCACCCAATTTCAATGTGTGTGGTGTGGGAGTTTCCCCCCACACCCCCAACGAGCAATTCTCCAACACCAGCGGGGTGTCCAACAATTCATCTTGATTCCGACACTGTCTACCCAGAAATAGTATTAGATCCCACATGTTAAGGGTTTAGTCCCACATGACTGCCCTCTGTTTCAGTTGCCAATCAAAAGTCCAGGTTGTCACTTGTGCTTCTGACTGATTGGCTATAGATCAGAGGTCCCCGTGACCCTTATCTTCAGTTTAATTGATTTGTTCACAGAATTCAGGAAACCCATTTACTCACTGCGTTACTAGTTTAATTACAAAAGGAACAGCCTGATGGGAGTGCTGCATAGAGGAGTTTCCAGAATGCGTCACTCTGCCCCAATCACCAGCCTGGAAGTTCTCCAAATACCTTCATTTTGGGTTTTTATGGAGGCTTTATAACATAGGCATGATCAGTCAAATCATTGGCCACTGGTGATTGAATCAATCTCCAGCCCCCCACCCCCTTTTCCCTTCCCCAAAGGTCAAGGGAGAGTGGGACTAAAAGTTTTGTCCCTCTAAGCACATGCTTGGCCTCTCTAGCAACCAGCCCCCATCCCTTGGTGCTTTCCAAAAGTCACCATCCTATATAATAAAAGCCTAATATGCTAAGGGTCCGGTCATCTGTTCAACCAATCAAAGTGTAATATGCTAATAATATGCTAAGGCCACTCAACCGCTCACTATGGCGTGCACTGACCACCAGGGGGTAGATGCTCCGACCGGTAGGTTAGCTTGCTGCTGGGGTCCAGCTGATCAGGACTGAGTGAGATGGGCTGGATACGCCTTGGAGCCCTCCCGCAGACCCTCTCCGGCTGGCCAACCTGCTGCGTCCCTCCGGCCCAATTGTGCACCGGTGGGGTCCCTTGGCCTGGCCTGTACCCTCTTGCAATCAGGGACCCCTCAGGGAATGTCATAGAGCCGGTCCTGCAGGCCAGGCCTCTAGTATTAACATAATAAAAGTCACCTTTATCACTATTATCACTTAGAAAATTCCAAGTGTTTTTAGAAGCTATGTGCCAGAAAGGAGAAGATCAAATATATCTAATCTAATAAAAGAGAAACATGCAAATTGCCTGTACCCTCTTGCAATCAGGGACCCCTCAGGGAATGTCATAGAGCCGGTCCTGCAGGCCAGGCCTCTAGTATTAACATAATAAAAGTCACCTTTATCACTATTATCACTTAGAAAATTCCAAGTGTTTTTAGAAGCTATGTGCCAGAAAGGAGAAGATCAAATATATCTAATCTAATAAAAGAGAAACATGCAAATTGACCGCACCTCTGCTATGCCCCAAGCCACACCCACCAGCCAATCAGAGCGACTATATGCAAATTAACCCAACCAAGATAGCGGTGGCCAGCAGCCACGGAGCTGGAGCAAGCAGGAGGCTTGGTTGCCCAGGCGATGGAGGAAGCCAAGCTTCCCGCCTGCCCTGGCCTGCTGTGGCCTCCGCTCAAGGCAACAAAGTTTCAATTATAGAAGATAAATAAATCCCAGATACCTGCTTCCAGCCAGCCTCCACTGGGAGCTTGGGTGGCTGGGGGCCGTGGCCAGCCTGCAAACAGCCATCAGCCCCTCACCCAGGCTGGCCAGGGCAAACCATCCGGCCCCCACCCATGTACCAGGCCTCTATCCTATATAATAAAAGGGTAATATGCAAATTGACCCTAACAGCAGAACAACTGGGAATGACTGGTCACTTTGACACACACTGACCACCATGGGGCAGAAGCTCAATGCAGGAGCTGTCCCCTGGGGGTCGGTGCACTCCCACAGGCGGAGCTCTGCTCAGCCACAAGCCAGGCTGACGGCTGCCAGCGGTGGTGGGGGGAACCTCTCCCACCTCCTCAGCAGCGCTAAGGATGTCCGACTGCAGCTTAGGCCTGCTCCCCGCTGGCAAGTGGACATCCCCCAGAGGGCTTCCGGGCTGCCAGAGGGATGTCTGACTGCCAGTTTAGGCCCAATACCCTGGGGAGTGGGCCTAAGCCAGCAGGTGGACATCCCCCGAGGGGTCCCAGACTGCGAGAGGGCACAGGCTGGGCTGAGGGACCCACCCGAGTGCACAGATTTTTGTGCACCAGGCCTCTAGTATTATTATAAAACACAGTACCATAATATCATATCAAATTCTTCTTCAGTAGGATCATGGACACAATCCTCAAGTCAGCACAGTAGGTATATGTTGAGGGACAACTGACTATATAGCTATTAGAAAATAGAGTGAATAAAAAACACATTGTGGGTGTATTTATTCCATTCTTTGACATTCAGTGTCTTTTATACTCTATTTTTTAAATTTTTTTTTAAATGGTGATTTTTTTATATTCTTTATTTTTATTCCCCCAATTACATACTCTTTCAATTTCATGAAACTTATTGGGGCATTGAATATCAGATATGTACAAGTCTTATTTATTCATTTAGTAAATATTTTTGTAACATCTGCTATTTGTCAGACACCAGGAATAAGAGCCAGATGCTGTCTCTGTTCCCAAAGAGCACAGAAACTAACCTGATGGATAAGCATATAATACCGTAAATGCACTATGTGGTAATTAAAACAGTATCAGAATGCCTTGGGAACACTCAGAGAAATACTATCTGGCATTTGATGTGGTTTTTGATAAATCGGGTTTTGATTAAAGTAGGGAAGGCTGTTAAATGGAATGGCATCCAACTGTGGAAATGCAATTAATATGTGGAATAAAGAGCAGTAGTCCAATATGATGGAGCAAAAAGGTGTAATTGAGATTGAGGTTAGAAAGGTTGGTGAAGCCTGATCAGGAAGGGTTTTGAATGTCCTACTAGTTTGAACTTTATCTAGATAATAGAGAAACATCAATGGTGTTTGAATGCAAGATTGTCATGACCTTATTGTTTTTATACCTCAGACTAAATATTTCTTAAATTTTGCTGTAAAGATTTGTATTTTTACCTTTCATTACTACATCATGTTATATGAAGCAACTTCCATTGTTGTTTTCTATTGGTTAAATTAAAACAAAAAATGCCCACTAGAGGGTACTCTCATCCCCAACTGTACCTCTGTAAAATCATCTGCCACGCTGGGAAGCTGTTTTCATTTGCATGCAGATTATTTTTAAAAATCTTTTCTTGCCTAGAAAAGAAACAAATCCATAATTCTCTAATTCCTGTTTTCGTGAAAGAAGGCAATGTGTATAGAACTTTCAGTACCCAATGTTGCAATTGGACCTTTTATAATAAGCTGCGTGTATTTTACTTAAGGCCATCATTGTCTGCTGAAAGCAAGTAGAGAAATATGTCTAATGGAGAAAATGTTACGGATGATACTAGACTTAATTAACAAGCATCATGAAGTAATTAGACTAATTACTGAATAGTTCACTGTCTCCTGCCTGTTACATTAAGCCTTTTAGCAGTTTTATGTAATATTTCATTGAATTTTTCTAATGTAGAAAATAACAGATTTACAAAGAATGTAATATGATGAAAGTAAATATTTAATCCTTTTTTCTTGTGTTTCAGATCAAATGGGGAGCGTGTGGCCTTGTGCTGGCAGGCAATGCAGTCATCTTCCTTACAATTCAAGGTTTTTTCCTTGTATTTGGAAGAGGAGATGATTTTAGCTGGGAGCAGTGGTAGCACTATATTCTGATAAAACGCATTTAATTTCTTATAATTCATACTATATGTGTGTGCACATGTGGCTTTTTGCTATGAAATTCAATATGCTGGGTTTTTTTTTTTTTATACTTTTATATCATGTTCACTTTAAGGAGGACTGTATGAGAAAGAGATTTGTTTTAGTACCAGCAAATAGACCACTCCATGTACTCACGTTGAATTACGTTACTTGGCTCTTCATATAGTCATGGTGCTCTCAGAAAATATATTAACACAGTCTTGTAGCCAGCTGCTCACATATGCAATGCATCTACACCTTTTGCCTGGGGATATGCTTGGATAGGAGCAGGTCTCAGTTCTGCTCAAGATTTCAAGATACACTTGTGGCCCAGAGACACAGAGGTGGCTCCCTCTTTGTGTGGTAGACCCTTGCTTCTCAGAGTGTGGTCCATAGACCAAGAGCATCGGCATCTCCTAGGCACTTACTACAAATGCAGAATCTGAGGCCCCACCCCAGACCCAGTGCATTTTGATGAGACCCCCAAATGAATTGGATGAGAAGCGCTGTCATAGAGGACTAAGTATCATACACAGTTTCCTTTTCTTCCCCTTGCAGAACCCCTTAACCTCTGCTCATTTATGAAAATTGTTTCACCTGCCCCCATGTTGAGGCCTAGTTCAGACTCGCTTTGGTATTTGTGAAATGTCCTCACCTGTAATGTGTAGGCTGTTCCTCAAATTTATGAAGTGTTCTCAGGAACCAGTCCCTGCTTTAACAGGATGAGGAAGACTAGATAGGTGATTCCATTTAGTTTCCCTTTATTATCCGACACTTCTGTCCCATTCCTTCCTGTGCTGCTCCTCCTCCCCTCCCCAAACACATACTATCAGCAGTTCTGATTGGTCCTTGCTTCTTCATGGCTGTGGTCCATCCTTTCTATAGAGACATGGAACCAGGTAAGCAAGCAGAGGGTGAGCTGCTTAATTTTCCTTACATGCTGATGTACTTACTGTCTTTTATGTCCTGTAGGACTTTTTATAAGGATAGTAACACTTTAGGCCACTTTTAAATGAATCATGAGGAATACATGTCATGCTGGATCCTATAATCACAGTCTTTCTAGCTCAACTTGATGTCCAAGAGAAAGGGAAATATGGGAATTAGAACCACTTAATCAGAATAGTAGAAGCAGTGATTTTAGAGTATTGTTAATGTGTGATAACTGACATACATTAAAAACACTGACCCTTTAAGTTTGTAATCTGAGTAATTAGCATATCCTTTCATATTCTGGAATCATACTGAGACCAGAAGAAGATAAAAGTGATCCCTAAAAGGACAGTATGCAAAGTTACATTTTGACCTTGTGCATGATTTTATGTTTTCAGTGTTCTGTGTACATATAGAATTGTTGAAGTTATTATTTCCAATATTTATATTAGAAAAAATATATAGACACTTTATAATTTTAACCAGCATTTTTAATAACACTTGCACTTATTGTATTGTAATAAATTTCACTTTAAACACAAAAGAAAAGTTTACTTTAAAAGTCTTTTTTCTGATGTAGCCTTACTTAAAAGATAACAAAAGAGTGAGAATTTCTTGGTGTTCTGAAATAGACAGTTTTGAGTGATAATCTGCCCTGCAATAGAATAATAGCAATAAGAGTTAAGATTCCATTTTGAATGTCTAGTTGGCTTACAATAGCTTTTCCTAAGATGGAAATAGTGTTTAATTATGTTACCTTTTGCAAAAAAATGTCTTTGTTGCTTGCACAATAATCCAGGTAGCCTTAATGTGTAGCCTTAAAGCATTGCCTCTTGACTGTATTTCCAGAATATAAAGTACTTGCCTATAGAATATTTGTAGCTATTCCCTAATAATGTAATGGTTTGTTGAAGTGGTAGATTATTCAATTTGCTCTATTGTCTGAAAACAGAGACATTCCATCTCTTTTCCTAAGAACAAGGTCTGTCTTCCATTTTTGCAGCCCTTTCTATCCCCTAATGCTGTTAGGGCCCAGGTATACTCCTGTGAGGTTTGCCTTTCCTGGATCAGGGCCCTTCTCCTAGCCTTCTCTACCTCCTGGGGTTCTTCATATTCCAAAATCACCCACCTTCCTACTACCAATCAGTTTTCTTAGTATAGCTGATATCATGTGGTGATCAGAAGAAAACAATCTGATCAAACTCCTTTCCAAGAAAGAATGAATGACTTGGGATCATCTTCCCCTCGTCTGAAACTCACCAATACCTGCATGATGCAGTTGCCACACAATGCTGCAGCTGCATTTTTACAGGGCCATGCCTCAGAACCCAGTGACTTTCACAGAAAATGGCAATGCTTCAAAGTAAAGTGGAAAAGCATCCCAACAATTTATAGAAGGGTAATGATGTTTTGGGGACAGGGGCAACCCTGTCACATTCACCCCTTCCTCGGGGTGAATTCTCAGCTGGTCCTGCTTTCCATAGTTGTTTCTTTTACTCCACTTATAAACCCACATATTTTATTTTATTGATTTTAGAAGAAGGAAGGGTGAGAGAGAGAGAGAGAAACATCGATTGGTTGACTTCTGCACACTCCCCACCAGGGATCGAACCCACAACCTGGGAATCAAACCGCCACCTTTTGGTGCACAGGATGATGCTCCCACCAACTGAGCCGCACCGGCTAGAGCCTCAGATTGTTCTTACCATCTCCTCTTAGGTATTTTACCTCTGCGGTGTCTTCTTCATGAAGAGTCTTCCCGAGTGTAGCTGGAATGTTATATGAATAACATTCCTTATGCTCTCAGGGAAATGCTTAGATGTCACAAAAATGTGCATTTCAAAGTTTGTAAAATTTACATTTTGCACCATAATTTAACTGAAATATTTATGAGGATGCTAGCATTTTCCAAGCATAGTAATTAGTTCACAACTGAGAAATATTTCTGTAGATGAGTATAAGTTGTGCAATTACATTATTTCTTGACAGTCTGCCTCATGAAGTACCTTATTTGCAAAAATTCTGGTGTGTAATAGCTCATGACTTACTGGAGGAGAGCAGTGATACATGTGGCCCCAAACATAATGTGAAAAACCCAAGACTGCTTTAGAATACTTTATTATATATGTATGATGAGGACGATTACTTTTAAAATAAAACTTGTCATTTATACTTAAAAAAGACTTGTATGTACATTATTAAACTAACATGTTTGTGTTTTGCTTTGGGATACATTATATTTAGAAAAGAGACCAGCAGATTTATTTTCCCAGTGTTTTTGTTTGGGTAATCTTCATGTGAGTTCGACTAGTTTTGAGCCTATATTCACTGTAGTTGAAGCAAAGCAGTCCAGGAATGTGTGCTAACTGGAAGGAATCCAGTCCCTAATTATAGCTTTGCTGTGGCTAACACTCCCGGGTGGAGTTGGGTGTGGGGGACATGGTTAATCAAGAGTTTACTGCATTGGAAAAGGGAGACAGACTCAACACTTAAAAAAAGTTCTGTACCTGTCCTGAAGAGTCTTCTTGTGCACTACAGAAAAGCACCGATGTACTAATAAAATACTACTGAAGAAATAGTGTGTCCTTAGGCACTAAACATGTGGGGAAGACCTGATGCTTTGCAGGTGGATTTAGGCAGCTAGATTAGGAAGAAACTGAGTTAGATATTTCTTTGTGTTGCCCAACCAAGCGTAAAGTTAAATTTTTATAGAAATTTGATAAAACCAATATAACGAAAATGCCCTTAAGAAGGAACAGTTCCTAAGAAGATGTCTCGTCCAGGGCTTGTACATACGCATTTTCATTTATCGGGATGAATCTAGATACTTCATCTGGGGCTGAGAATGAATGTGTCTGGAGAAAGCATGTACCTACCTATTATTTAAAAATAGCATCTGGCCCTAGCCGGTTTGGCTCAGTGGATAGAGGGTCGGCCTGTGGACCAAAGCTTCCCAGGTTTGATTCCAGTCAAGGGCACGTACCTTGGTTGCAGGCTCTTCCCGGGCAGGGGCACATGCAGGAGGCAACCAGTTGATGTGTTTCTCTCACATTGATGTTTCTCTCTGTCTTTCCCTCTGTCTTCCACTCTCCCTAAAAACAAAACAAAACACAAAAAATCAATGGAAAAATATCCTTGGGTGAGGATTAACCAAAAAAAGTAAAAATAGCATCTGTTCTATATATACATAAAATTTGGGGGGGATTAGCTAAATATGAATAAAAAAGACTTCAGTAATTATAACTGGGAAGTTATTCCTTTGTGCAAAGTAAACTTTTTAAGTTTTATCCTCTTTGTTTTTTGCAGAAATAGAAAACAAATGTCTTTTTTTTTAAAAAAAAAAGTATTAAAGTTGGTGAAGAATTTACATTTCAAGCCTTTCCCCACATTTTTAACACATTGTTTGCGGGTAGTTTTTATCGCATGCTAACAGGTGGCGCGGTCCCCGCGCTCTACTACCAGTCAACCTAAAACGTATAAGTAAAATGTATAAATACGTTTCCCGCATACAGTGTGTTAAAAAGTAGAAAGTAAATTTCAATTCCTTTTAGTTTCCCTGTAGTCACCAGGCACAGAGCAAAATTAATAGATGACCATTTGAAATAATCATCCTATCTAATAAAAGACAAAAAGGTAATTAACCGTACCTCTGCTACGCTTCCCATTGGCTAATCAGGGCGATATGCAAATTAACTGCCAACAAAGATGGCGGCCAGCAGCCACACAGCTGAAGTGAGCAGGAGATTTGCTTGCTCCAGTGATGGAGGAAGCCAAGGTTCCCCGCCTGTCGCGGCCCAGCTCTGAGCCCAAAAGCAACAATGTTTCAATTATAGAAGCTAAACAAACCCCAGATACCTGCTTTCAGCTGGCCGTGGCCTCAGAGCTGGGAGTGCCAGTGACGGCAACAATGTTTCAATTATAGAAGGTAAATAAATCTCAGAATAAAAAAAAAAAGGAGAGGCTGGGAGCTTCCGTCGCTAGGGGGGCTTGGCCAGCCTGAAAACGGACCTCAGCCCCTCACCCAGACTGGCCAGGCACCCCAGTGGGGACCCCCCCACCCTAAAGGGGGTGTGGCCAGCCTGAAAACAGCCATCAGCCCCTCATTCGGGCTGGCCAGGCACCTCAGTGGGGACCCCCACCCTGAAGCGGGTGTGACCAGCTGCAACCAGCCATCAGCCCCTCACCCAGGCTGGCCAGGCACCCCAGCGGGACCCCCACCCTGATCCGGGACACCCTTCAGGGCAAACCAGCTATTCCCCACCCGTGCACCAGGTCTCTATCCTATATAGTAAAAGGGTAATACGCAAACTGACCCTAACAGCAGAAAGACTGGGAATGACTGGTCACTATGACACACACTGACCACCAGGGGGCAGACGCTCAATGCAGGAGCTGCCCTCTGGTCCTCTCCCGCCTCCTCAGCAGCGCTAAGGATGTCCAACTGAGCTTAGGCCTGCTCCCCGCTGGCAAGTGGACATCCCCCGAGGGCTGCCGGGCTGCCAGAGGGATGTCTGATTGCCATCTTAGGCCCAATTCCCTGGGGAGCAGGCCTAAGCCAGCAGGTGGACATCCCCCGAGGGGTCCCAGACTGCGAGAGGGCACAGGCCGGGCTGAGGGACCCCCCCCCACCCCCTAGTGCACAAATTTTTGTGCACCAGGCCTCCAGTTTTTAATATTGGGCATATAGACAAAGTGGTCCTAATCTTAAGATTGCTTATTTAGAAAACATACTGAAAGACTTTGCACAGTATCTCTTCCCTGTTGATTATCTCACATCAAAATTGGGTAATTATGGCTGTTATATACACTTCCAAATTAATTACTAGATATCATGAAATCAAAAGTTGTATATTCAATTTTTTTTATAATAACTAAATAAAACCATCACTTTCTATATTACTAGTTTTGGAGAAGACATTTCATTTTGGTTATGAAAATTTTATAAATTCCTTTGTCCCAAACCCATTTCTAAAGTTGGTTTATTAGAATGTGCTGTGTGTTCTTATCCCAAAGATTCTCAACCAGACAGTTTGGGAATTGGATTGTTCCTCTTTCTGTGAGAGTATGCATACTTTCCTGGTCACATTTGGATTTTCCCACTCTTTTAAAACTGTAGTGAGATTTGTTATGGCTGCTGCTTATTTTAAACTCCCCTGCAGTTATTGAAGAAAACGATGTCAGTTTTTCTTTTTGCTTCTTTACAATTTAACAATACAGAATTATATTCTGTTCATTATTTTCATGCCCAGCACTAAGATAATTTCTTTTTTCATGAGTTCTATATCAGCCCTCTCTTACTTTTCTCCCTTCTTTTGTTTTTTTTTTGCAGTCTCTTTTTATTTGTTGCCCTTAACATTTGCTTGCCTTTAAAAATAGGAACTGTATATAACCTGCTTCCTCTTGTGTTTGGAAGAAAAGCCATCTGCAAATGTCTAAAGCTCTTTGAAAAATAAAAACAAAACCATTCAACTGAAGCAAAGGAAAGAAAGAAGATAAACCTTTCACTTAAAAGATAGACGCTTTGGGAGTGACCTGCCCAGTTAGGAATTTATGATCAGATCACCTGTGTGGTTACTTTTCATAGGACCCTTTTTTATATTCACATATTAATCTCTAGCCCAGAATTCTCTAAACCCCAGAGTTGTATATCCTGCTGGCAGTGTAAACTCACCACTTGGATGCCTAATAGGCATCTCAAACTTAGCTTGTCCAAAATCAAACTCCTGACACACCCCATCAGTTTCAGAACTCATTATTGCACATCCCAGATGCAATCCATCAGGAAATCATTTTGCTTCTACCTTCAAAATGTATCCAGAATCAAAACACTTCTCATACCTTCACTGCTTGTATTGGTTCAAGACACTGTGTCCTGTTTGGATTACTGAACTAGCCTAACTTGTCTCCCGTCTTTGACTTTTTCCTCCTTCAGACTAGTCTCAACGCAGCAATCAGTGAGCCTGTAAAATGTAAATCAGATCATGTCAGTCCTCTGCTCCAATGGCTTCCCATCTCATTTCAATAAAAAGAAGGCAAGCAACACATTTTTCTAATGGATAAAAGATACAAATAGGCATATTTCCAAAGATGTACAAGTGGCCAATAAGCACACAAAGAGATACTCAACCTTATTAGATGTTACGGAAATGCAAGTCAAAACCACTATGAGAAATCACTTCACATCCCCTAGGATGGCTAGAATAGAAAAGACAATAAGTATTGAAAGGATGTGAAAAATTGGAGCCCTCATAAATTGCTGGTGGGAATGCAAAATGGTGTAGCCACTATAGAAGAGTTTGGCAATCCCTCAAAATGTTCAACATTGAGTTAACCTAAGTATGACCCACAAATTCTATTCCTAAGCATATACCCAAGAGGGATAAAAACATACTAGTACATCACACAAAAACTTGTAAATGAATGTTCATAGCAGCATTATTCATAATAACAAAAAAGTGGAAACATCCCAAATGTCCATCAATTGATGAATGAATAATGTCTATCCACACAATGGAATATTTTTAGCCATAGAAAGAGATGAAGTACTGATACATGCTACAACATGCATGAACCTTGAAAACATTGTAGCAGGGTGTGTGGCAGGGAAAGCCAGCCACAAAAGCCCATGTATTGTCTAATATCATTTATCTGAAATGTCCAGAATAAACAATTCCATAGAAAGAGAGTGTATGGATGTAGTTTCCAGGGGAGGGAAAGAGAAGTGAGGAATGACTGCTAATGAGCACAGGGTTTCTTTTGGGGATGATGAAAATGTTCTGGAATTAATGGCTCTTTAAATATACTAAAAGGCATTGGACACTTTAAAAGGGTGAATTGTATAGTATGTTAATGTCATCTCAATAAAAAAAAAAACCAGCCTGGCCAGTGTAGCTCAGTGGTTGAGCATTGACCTGGGAGGTCATGGTTTGATTCCTGGTCAGGGTACATGCCCAGGTTGCAGGTTTGACCCCCAGTGTGGGGCATGCAGGTGGCAGCCGATCAATGATTCTCTCTCATCATTGATGTTTCTATCTCTCCCTCTCCCTTCTTCTCTGCATTCAATAAAAAACAAACAACCCCCCCCAAAACCAAAAAGTCAAACCAAAATAAAGTAGAAACAACCCAAATATCTAATTAACTCATAAGTGTGGTGCAAACTTATTGGTGATATAACTGTTCTAAATTGATGGTGGTAATATTTGTAGAACTCTGTGACTGTCCTAAAAACCATTGAATTGTATGCTTTAAATGGGTGAATTTTATGGTATATTGATTTATATCGCAATAAATCTACAAGCAGAATGAATGAATGAATGAACTCTGAACTACAAGAAAAATATATCAGTTATTCCAGGCTTTGTGGGACCATATCTTCAGGAATCCAGCCAATATCAAAATAATAAAAATTATAAAGGTTTTTAAAATTTTACCAGTATTGTCATTTTTCTAGATTTCATAGTATTTGTCTTATTTATCTGATTTTTTAAAATTTGAAAATGTTTAATTTATTTAAAAATAGTTATTTTTTAAAGGAAGACCCCAAAATTATATGTGTCAGGCTCCACAAAATCTAAGACTATTCCTGGCCATAGCAGTGATCAACATAGATAAAATCACTTGCCACATAGAGTTTATATTTAACGAGAGAAGAGAAATAAAAACTAGATAAAAAATAAAATAATATTACATGTCAACTGTGATTGAAAAGTAAAGTAAAACACATGTTATGATAGGTGGCATAGGGAAAAATATAGAAGGGAAGGGGATAAATAGTATGTGGGCCTTGTAACGTTGGATAGATTGGCCATATAGGCCTCACTGTGAAGAAGCCAGTTGAGTTCAGACCCAAAAGAAGTGAGAAAGAGCTATGTGGATTTCTGAGGTAAACATCAATCTTTGCGAATATCCTTTAAGATGCTTTTCTAGAAGAGAAAGGTGGGTTGAAGAATATACACATTTTTCATTCTGTCAACTCACTTCCTACTCAGCAGTTCTTAGAATGTTCTTTCACTACCAAAATATCTATATCTCTCTATATATGTAAAAGCTTAAGTGACCGAATGACAGGTCAACTGGTCACTGTGACACACACTGACCACCAGGGGACAGATGCTCAAAGCACAGGATCAGGCTCCCTCCTGTCCTGATCAGGCCTGCGGGGATCGGGCCTGTGGGGATCAGGCTGAAACCAGCTATCCAACATCCTCCGAGGGGTCCCGGCTTGCAAGAGGGCGCAGGCCAGGCGGAGGGGCCTCTGGTGTCTTCATATTTTAAAAGAATTGGTAATTCAGACAAAAACCCAACCTCATTGTTACTTTAAATTGGACATATGTTTAAAAACTAACATTGAATTTTTTCATACTTGTTTTTCTTTGTTGTGAATTGCTACATTTCTTTTAGAGTGTTTATCCTTTTTTATTGATTTAAAAGAGTTCTTTACATATTAAGATTGGAAATATTGTTTCTTGTATTTTGCTATATATATATTATCAGATAATAGACTAGCAAAAGGTAATCCTATGATTTTTAACTTTGTTTATGTAATTTTCTACCTACAGAATTTTCTGAGTTTTGTGTAGTCCAATGTGTTAATTTCTACCTCCGCTCCTCCTCATCTGAATTTGTGTGTATTCTTAGAAAGGTCTTCTCTATTCCAAGAGAAGAAAAATATATTCTCCTAGAGCATATACAGGTTCATTAAAAATACATTTATCACTAATCCAACTAGAATTTACTTTGGTAAATGATATCAGACAAGAGTATTTCTCCTGATATCTTCAGCCAGGTATTACAGGAAGCTAGTAAGTTGATTAAATAATTGGTTTAATTTTAAATATCACCTTTAACATGTAGTAAACATTTATATCCACATAGTTTGTTTCTGGGTTTTCTCTTGTGTTCTTTTTGATTTATGTGTTCCTGAACTGATATCACATTTTTTTTAATGTATAGCTTCATAATATGCTTTTAAATTTGATAGAATAAGTCTGTACTAATTTTTCTTCTTTTTTATTAAAAAAATTTCTACTAGCTTTGGTTTTTATAGCTTAAGAAATAAAAGATATAAACGAAACAGTTCTTAATCTAGGAAGTGTAATTATGAGCTAGATGGTCACTGATTAAGGAGAGAGGGTTGAGTTGGAGAGTAAGTCAAGTGACCCTCATAGATGGATGTGGCAGTAGCTGCTGGTTTCTGAATTTTAGCGACTGTTAACTTTGAGGACTAATTAAGGCAATGTCAGAAAAAATTTTGGTTTTATTTTTATATTTTTTAAAGACTTTTTTTTTTAATTACCCGAAATTATCCTCATGCAGGTTGGGAACTGCTGATAATAGTCAAGTCTATGGGCTTTTTTATTCTAAGCCAAACCTGTACAATTACAAACCCCATTGTTTTTGAGATAACTCAAGTAATTATGCAGGTGCTCAAAAGCTTTTAGAGAACTATTGAATCTCATGTATATCTGGGCAGCATTAGCAATTAGAAGTGTTTCATTTCACATGCTTTATCAGGTGAAATTGATTTCCGTTTGGATTTCTTTTTTTGGAGTGAGAAATATTTTAGTCAGGTCGAATACAACTGGCACATAGTGGGAACTCTGAATATGAAATGGCAATTTAAATCCTGACTGGATTGCTCAGTTGGTTAGAGCACTGCCTTATACACCAAGGTTGCTGGTTCAATCCCCAGTCAGGGCACATATAAGAATCAACCAATGAATGCACAAGTGGAACAACAAATCCATGTCTCTCTCTGTCTCTGTCTGTCTGTCTGTCTCTCTCTCTCTTAAAAAAAAAAGGGATGGTAACTTAATTGATGCAGAGTTTCTTAGAGAAGGGTTAGTGTAGTAAGATTTAAATAGCTTTAGCTAAAAATACATTTATTTTGTTTAAAGAGATTACATTGTGACCTATATTTTAGCCTCTGCTTTTTAATCCTTGGCAATTTAGGACTATGTGGTGTCTTATTAAAAGTGTCTTTAATTGATTTTCAAGTTTGTCTCTTCAACACAATGAAAAATTCTCAAGTTCTTCCTTTGCAGCTTGTTTGGGTGTGACACAACTCTTACCAACAACATGTGAATAAAGTGTTTGAGCTGATAACTGAATCTATTAACTCACAGGTACACTCGTATGTTTATATGCTTTGTTGTGCTATCTTGATAATATTTTAAAATGCATATTCTTTTGCCTTCAGCACTGTTTTTAAATATGGAATATTTGGGTTCATTTTTTGATAAATTGTAAAAAGCTTCTACAATATCTTTTCCTTTTCCCCTACACTAACCTGTGGATGTATGTCTTCCTGAACAGTCAGAAAAGTGATTCTACTGTCCTAAGTGTGAATCATAGTCTAGAAATTCGAGTACAACAATTATCTCCTGTGATGGGTAAGTTGAATGGCCATGGGGTGCTCAGATATTTGATTAAACATTATTCTGGGTGTGTCTATGAGAGTGTTTCTGGATATGATTAACATTCTAATTGGTAGACTAGGAAAAGCAGATTGCCCTTCCCAGTGTGGGTGTGCCTCATCCAATTCTTGGTGACCTGAACAGAATAAAAAAGGCAGTGGAACAAGGGAGAATTCTCCCCACTCTCCTCTCTACACCCCCCCCCCCCCCCC
>NW_005359880.1:1047216-1062251 GCF_000412655.1 Myotis brandtii
CCCCCCATACACCACAGAGCTGAAGTTGGACTGAAACATACTATGAACTCTCCTGATTCTCAGACTTTTGCCTCTTCTTTATCTCCAGTTTGCTAATTGCAAGTTTTGGGACGTCTCAACCTCCATATTAACATCAGCCAATTCCTTACAATAAATCTCTTTACCTATCTCTATATTTCTATCGCTGTCTCTATCCTATTGGTTCTGTTTCTCTGGAGAACCCAGACTAGTATATCTAATTTACTTATTTTTCTTATATCAATTATATCTATGCCTCCCACCTCATTGGACTGAAGGAAAACTCAACTCCAGTTTTCTTGGAGTTGAAACCAACAACAACACAGAAATCTCAGACCTTAAGCCAATGAGCAAGTTTTCTGCCTCACCCATTGTTGATCCTTACCCATCCTCAGTCTCTGCTGACTCGTTGCCTCCAATTATACAAGCTCTTTAGGACCAGTGGTTTCTGCACTTTGGGGGCCATCATTGGTGTAATGGCTTCTGATGAGGCTTAAAACTACAAAGCTTCTTTCCCTTTTAGGTCCGGCCAACTTCCCAGAGTGCTGCCAGGGAATAAGGTGTGGATCATCCCTGCTTATGGGATCTCCAGATAGACATCCCAAAATGACTTGAATTAAATATTATTAAGAGGTCAGCTCTCTCTACTCTGATCTATAGATTCAATATAATCCCGATCTAAATCCCAGAAATATTTTTGGCAGAAATATTTCCAGACTTATTCTAAAGTGGTACATTAGTTCAGACAATGTGATATTGGAGGAAAGACACACATATACATCAATGGAAGAACATTAAGGGTTCAGAAATAGATCCACACATATGTGGTCAGATGATTTTTTTATTTTAAAGAAGCCGAGGAGACATAGCAATGAACAGGAAAAATTCTTCGACATCATGGAGCTTACCTTCAAATGGGCAAGACAAATAATTAATTCTTTAAAGAAAAAAAATTTGAGTAATAAAATTTGATCATAGTGAATGCTATGAAGAAATAAATCAGAATGCAGGCATAGAGAATGGCTTGCAGGAAGGGCTACTTAAATAGAATGGATAGAGATGATGGTTGACAAGAGATTTGAGTAATAAGAAGGAACAAGCATGAAGATGGGACCTATTTTTAGGGTGCAATTATGGGTTTTTTTGCTTATTGTTATTTATTCATTTTTCCAATAAGTTTTTGTTGTGCACCTACTGTGTGCTAGGTATTATTTTAGGAGCTGGTGATACAGAAGTGAATAAAACAGACTCCCTCCTACCAAAACAACAACAACACAAAAACAAAACAAAACAGAAAACCCAAAACAAACTTCCCCCATACAACTTACTTTTTGTAGGGAAGCAAAGAACAAACTACATAAATAAGTAAAATGTATGGTATCCTAAGGTAAAAAAAAAGTTAGAAAGAAAGGAAGGCAGGGATAGAGATAATGTGTGTGAGTGTGTGTGGGCAGATGATCATGGTTTCCATTTACATCACAGCGGCTTACTTAGCAGATGGCATCTGAAGGAAGTAAAGGAGATGTATGCAGTTATGGGGGTGACAGTGGGCAAAGATGATACAAGAAGAGGAACAAGCAGGTGCAAAGATCTTGAGGTGGAACACACCTGGTGGCTAGCAAGGAGCACACTGCGGGGAGAGTGGAGGGAGATAGTGTGCGTAGGGTGGAGACAGATCTAATGGGCCTTGTGTATAGGTTATTATAAAGACTTGGACTTTTGCTCTGAGATGTGAAGCCCCTAGAGCAGTGGTTCTCAACCTTCTGGCCCTTTAAATACAGTTCCTCATGTTGTGACCCAACCATAAAATTATTTTCGTTGCTACTTCATAAATGTAATGTTGCTACTGTTATGAATCATAATGTAAATATCTGATATGCAGGATGGTCTTAGGCGACCCCTGTGAAAGGGTCGTTTGACCGCCAAAGGGGTCGTGACCCACAGGTTGAGAACCGCAGCCCTAGAGAGATCTGAGCAGGAATAATACGGAATGACTTAACTCTTACTGGGATTCCTTTAATTGTGTTTTAATTAAAACTACTTTATACAGAAAAGAGAGGAAAAAACAATTTTGCCTTTCCAAATTAACTGTGTCTTTGAAAGGAGGAAAAAAGAGACCAGCAAACCACAGAAAACATAAATAAATGCATTCTGTTCAGGGACATCCGTCTGAAGCAACGAGGGTGACTCACCATCACAGAACATTTCTTCCTCCCCTGCCAACTCAAGCTCATTTTGTTTTGTAACTGTAAGGTGGAAAAAATTATTCCCAAACGTGTGGTGGAATTGGGACACTGCGGTGGTGATCCCTTGCTTATATGGTAGCACTTTTCTACCTCCAAGGATTTGGAATGCTGACTTGAAAAAAATTATTATGTGGAAAATATTGCTTAAAAAATTTCATGAAATTCTTAGCACTCTTTATAAGAGCTCAAATCCAAATGCTTATCAACAGTACCATGGATAAGTAAATTGTGGATATTTAATGTGACAGCAAGAAGACTAAATGATCTATAAACTCATGCAAAGATCTGGATGAATCTCATAAACATAATTTAGAGTGATCCAAATGGGTACATATCAAATGATTTCATTTATAGATTCATTTGATATATATTTCATTTATAGACAGCTCAAAACCAGGTAAAACGAAGCCATGCTGTTTACTCTGGGAGCTCTTGGAATCCTGAAATGTTCAGTTTCCTGAGCTAGTGATGGTTACAGAGCAGTTTTAAGTTTGTGAAAGTTTACGAAGTTGTACACTTATAATATACACACTTACAATTTTCTATGTATGTGTAAAGGAAGCCTAACTTCTGTGTTTCTTCTGTCAATGTAAGAACATCCAAACTTGTAAAGATTTTTTTTCATTTTTAAATGTATTTTTAAAGAAAGTTTTTAATAAGGTTTTGAGACTAAACTGACAACAATTGCCAGGAAGCAAGATCTCAAATGCTTGGGTGAATAACGGTTTGCATTTCTTTTTTGTTTTGTTTTGTTAATTCTCACAAGAGGATATTTTTTCTATTGTTTTTTTGAGACTCTTGGAAGGGGGAGAGAGAGAGAGAGAGAGAGAGAGAGAGAGAGAGAGAAACATCCTATTGGTTGCCTCGTGCAGGGCTGGGGATCAAACCTGCAACCCAGGTATGTGTCCTTGACCAGAAATCAAACCTGAGACCCTTCAATGCTCTAACCATTGAGCGGCCAGCCAGGTTTTCAGTTTCTTTTATGCATTTGAAATTAAGGAGGGAGTGTAAGGAAGATCACAAGAAGGTGGAAGAAAGCAAAGTGGAGATTGGATTACACGACAGTTACGATTATGTACTCTTAAGGGTGGTTACATTTTAGGAGGAGGGGTCTGAACAAAGGCATTTCAAAGGTGTGTTCATAGATGCCCAGAAACAATAATCAGGGCTCACTTAGGGTAAAGATAAGCCCTTTACTAAAAAAGTTACATGCTGGGGCGAGACTACCCACTATGACCTGCCCAGTTAGGAATTTATGATTTATTACAGCACCTCTCTCTCATCCACAAAATTCACCCTCCTTATGTGCAGCATAGGTTAAAAGCCCTTTACCCAGCTACAGAGATGGTAAACATTGCCCCTGGCTGTATTTACTGTATTTTCCTTTCTAAATCTAAGCCAATAGTAAATAACTTAATAAAGATGAACTCAAAATTGAAATTCGCTGTGTAAAAAGAATGTCATTTGTTTAGAGAGAGGTTAATATGCTGCATGTGGGGCAAAGTTGCTGCCAAATGTCACTCTTCCTTTTGTCTGTCTACTCCCATGTGTCCAATCCAGTGTGAGTAAGGCAACACTGGGAGCCGGCTGTAATTTTATCTTCCTCCTGGAAGTCCTTTATAATGTGAAGATAATGAATAGAGCTGTGGTTAAACTCATTACCAGGAGCAGTCAATATTGGTTTTCCTGTGGAGCTTTTGGCGATTACATTAACGGAACAGAGAATTTTCTTGAACTGCAAATCTGTCAATATATTAGCAATTTTAAGGTTGGAAGTCTCTAACCTGTAAAGATGTTGAACTTTGTGTTATTTTTAAAGTGCCATCTCTGCAAAAAAACAACCCAAGAACATTTCAACTTAAAATATAAGACTAAATAAATTGCTCAATTACATGTTTTTAAATTAATTTGCTAACTCTCACAGGTGAAACTCTCCTGACACTGTAAGTACATAAAGTATCAAATATGAAAAGTTAATACAAAAACACAAATATTATGGGGTTGCTTCTCTTCAAGCTTAATTTTAAGTCTTTTTGAGGATAAAGTTGTTTTCCAACTTTAAAAAAATGTCATGTCAAGTAATATGGGGAGATATTATTTAACCAAGTAAGACTGCATAATGACTGGAGATATTAGCCGAGGTGCTGACTATATTCTTGTCTGGGGCACCAATGAATATTTTTGTTTGGTTACATATTTAGGAGCAAGTTTTCTAGGTTGAATGGTGTGTTTGTGTGTGTGTGTTTCACTTTGTTTTCCAAAGTGGCTGTACCATTCTGCATTCCCATGAGCAATGTATGAGTCCAGTTCTGCATCCTCACTAGTACAAGGAATCACCAGTTTTTACATTTCAGCATTTCTAATAGGCATGTAGTGGTATCTCCTGGTGGTTTTAATATGCATTTCCCTAATGTCTAATGATGTTGAGAATTTTTTTTTATTCTTTTTAAAAAAATATTATAATAAGTATTACAAAGGGTATTACATATGTGTCCTCCCCCCCGCCCCCCCTCCAGAACTTTTTAATGTACTTATTTGTCATCTTTATATCTTTATTTAAGTGTCTATACATATGTCTGGCCCATTTCTTCATTAAGTTGTTTGATTTCTTAATATTGAATTTGGAAAGTTCTTATCTATATTCTTTGTCCTGCTTTATCATTTATGTGGTTTGCAAATATTTTATCTGGCCCATGGCTTGTCTTTTTATTTTCTTAACAGCACCTTTGGAAGAGTAGAAGTTTTAATTTGTAATAAAGCTTAATTTATCAATTTTTTTCTTTGATGGGTCATGATTTTGGTCATCTTAGAAGCCTGCCTAACCTAAAGTCATGAGTTTTCTCAAGGTTACCATAGTTGTTAGAGATTACTTCCGAGGCAAAGAGAACATTTTATTTAGGCGAGGTTAAGAATATCAAGCATCTTTTCATGTGCTTATCAGGCACTTGTGTATTTTCTTTGGAGAGAAGCCTATTTAGATCCAGGCTCATTTTAAAATTGGTTTGTCTTTTTATCATTAAGTTATGAGGTTTTTTTTTGTTTGTTTGTTTTTTTTGTTTTTTTTTTTTTGTTTTTTTTTTACTATGTTCTAGACAGGAGTCTATTGTCAGATAAATGCTTTGCAAATATTTTCTCCTATTCTGTGTGTTGGTGTTGTCTTTTCATTTTCTCGATGATGTCTTTGAAAGTGAAAGGTTTTAAAATTTGAAGTCCAATTGATCTATTTTCTGTTAATTCTTGTGCTTTTAAAATTATAGATTTAATTTCTTTAACAGATTGAGGACTGAGTAATCTCATTTTGAGTGAGTTTTGCCAGTTTGTATCTTTCTTACTCATTTTTAAAATATATTTTTATTGATTTCAGAGAGGAAGGGAAAGGGAGAGAGAGATAGGAACATCAATGACGAGAGAGAATCATTGATCAGCTGTCTCCTGAACACCCCACACTGGGGATTGAGCCCACAATCTGGGCATTTGCCCTGATCAGGAATTGAACTGTGACCTCCTGGTTTATAGGTCGATGCTCAACCACTGAGCCATTCTGGCCAGGCCAGTTTGTATCTTTCAAAAACTTTTTCATTTCATCTAAATTGTAAAGTTTATGGGATTGGAATTGTTTGTAGGATTTTCTTATTATTGTTTAATAACTATAGGATGTATAGTGATATCCTCTATTTTATTCCTTTTCTCTAGGTCAGTCTATTTAGAGGTTTATCAAGTTTTTTTTGCCTTAAACTTATTTAATGGGGAATTTCCTTTTGCTTCCATATACAGTTCTTTGTTTATTTTAGATATCACAGGTTTTTTTCAGTATTGAATAATAGAACATAATCTAAATCCATAGATACAGAAACTACTACTCATATAGTTTCAAAGCTGAAGTTGATGGTACATTTGTGCCTAATCTGAGTGGCTCTCCACAGCACCGGTTTTGAGTTCTCACAAGCAGTAGTTCCCTTTTTCTTCTATGTGCCTTGGAAATGCCTGGGTGTAGTGCAAGCGCCTGATATTAAGCTTTTGATTGCTGAGGCATCTATCTTGAAAGACATCCATCTCAAATAAACATATTGCCAGCTGAACACAGCTACCAGCAAAACAACCAGATTAGGAACCAGGCTGGTTATACCTCAGAGGCATTTGAAAAAGAGGATTACTCTGGCATTTCAAAGGTGCATTACCTAGATGCATGAGGACAATGGACAGGGCTGGCTTAAGGCAAAAATAAACCTTTTACTAAAGAAGTTATAGGCTTGGGGCTTGACTAACCATCATGACCTGTCCAGTTAAGAATATGTGATTAGTTCACCCTGTAAGAATTACTTTCTCTAGAACCCCGTTGTTATCCACAATAGGTAGGTGTTTCCCCTCATTCTAGCTTCTTTCAATATTTTCTCTTTGTCTTTGTTTTTCTACAGTTTGGGTATGATATGCCTACATGTAAATTTATTAGTATTTATCCTCCTTTGTATTCTCTGAGCTCCCTGGATCTTGGATTTGGTGTCTGATATTAATTTTGGAAAATTCTCAGCCAATATTTCTTTTAATATTTCTTCTGTTCCCTTTTCTCTCTCTTCTCCTTTTGTTATTCCCATTAAACGGATGTTACACCTTAAATAAGTATCCCACAGTTCTTGGATATTTGTTCCTTTTTTTCCCTTCAGTCTTTTTCTCTTTGCTTTTCAATTTGGGAAGTTTCTATTAACATATCTTCAAGGTCACTGATTCTTTCTTCAACTGTGTTCAGTCTACTAATAAGTTCATCAAAGGCATTCTTCATTTCTGTTAGTCAGATATAATTAATCAGATAAAAGCACTGGTGTAAATATAGTGGGAAGTTTGGTGTTTATCTGGTTAGGAGGTCAGCATGTATACCTGCCTCTTCCCCCAGGGGTAGAAATATTTTTTCTTCCATTCCCCTCAGCTCTAATAGCTCTTCACCTGTGTTCCAAGGGCAACAGATTGTTATCCCCAGTATGTGACTCAGGCCTCCTGAATGGTGAATTTAATTTTTCTAAGATGCTGGCAAGTAGAAAACCACCAGTTGTATTGCTAGTAATCTTCACTGGGATGCCAACTGGGATTGTACTGACATTTTCTAGGAAGTTGACCTCTGAGAGTTACTCTCTGGGGGTGCTGGCAAGACTTGCTAGGAAGTCACCTGTAGGCAGTTGCTGAAACTCACTTGGAGGCTGCCCTGTGGGTAGGTGGCCAAACTTAAAAGGAAATCACTCTTTGGAATGCCAGCAAAACTCTCTGAGAAGTACCTTATGCCTATCTAACTTGCTACTGGTAGTTGTGTGTAGCAGTAACAAAACAAAACAAAACAAAACAAAACAAAACAAATCAAAATAAAACACACTTGAAGTGCCTTTCTGCACTTCTTCCTGCAATGTCCTTCCACTGCCCTCTATTGGCAAAGCTTAACATAGTGCAACTAGCAAAGGAAAGTGTTCACAGGATCTACATTACAACTCAGGGCAAAGAAGAATGAACTTGGAGCTGAAAGGCAATAACTTGATAACTATCACAACTTCCTATTGCACATAGAATATATTAGAATTCTTTACCAAGGTCCACAAGCCCCTGCAATGATCTACCCTCTACCTATTTCTTCACCCTTATTGGCATGCTACTCTGCCTACTTTACATGGCTCCAGTTGGCCTCTCTGTTTTTTGAACACGTCAAGCTCTTCTTACCTTAGCGCCCTTGCCTTTGCTAAACCCAATGCTTGGAACAATCTCCCCTCAGACCTTTGTGTAACTAGCTCTCGATTCAGATTCAAGCCTTTGTTAAATGCCACCTCCTCATTAAGCTTTCCTTGACCACATAATCTGAAATAGAGCTCAAATGTCTCCAATGCCTTCTGCTGTTTTTGTTTGGTTTCTCCATAGTACTTATCATTGTTATCTTTTTTTCATTTTTTACTATGTTCTTTTGTCCCTGATCACATAATATAAGCCAAATGAGAGAGGACCCTGATCCATGTTACACACCACTAACAGGAGTGCCTGGCATGTAGTAAGTGCACAAAAAATAGTTGATGAGTGAATGAATGGCCTTCATAGCTGAAGACATTGAGCCTCAGAGAGATAAAGTGACTTCCCCAAGAACACATTCAACAAGAGCCAGTCAGAATTCTTCTCAGGTTTTCCTGATAAGATCTATGAACCTGGACGCTGCTGAGCCAGGTGGGCCAATCTAGGGGAGCCAGAGCTTTGCCTGTGTCATGTAAAGCATGGAGTTACTTAGTGTGCCCTGGTCTATGGCAACATCAGTCTGTGAGAATAAATATGTGAGCTTCTTCTTCTTTTTAAAAAAATCCTCACTTGAGGATATTTTTCCATTGATTTTTAGAGAGAGTGGAAGAGAGAGGAAAAGACAGAGAAATATCAATGTGAGAGAAACACATCGATTGGTTGCCTCCTGCACGTGCCCCAACCAGGGCCCAGGCAGGGGAGGAGCCTGCCACCGAGGTATGTGCACTTGACCAGAATTGAACCCCAGGATCCTTCGGTCAGCAGGCCAACGCTCTATCCACTGAGCCAAACCGGCTAGGGCTGTGAGCTGCTTCTTGAAAGTTTGGGACACTATAGAGGAGAACTGGAGGGTATCAGTGGTGAGTAAATATTGAGAGAACATCACAGGATGTTTTTAGGGGGCTGGATAATTGGAGTAAGGATTCACAATGAGGATACTTTATTGGGCTAGAAAGTTATGTTGGAGCTAGATTATGATGGGCCTGGGCATTTGGACTTGACTGTTCACAACAGATGACTAGTCTTCAGGTACCCTTAAAGAAACATAGGGAAGCAATCAGGAGCTCTCCTGAGAAATTTGGCATTAACTCATGGACTTATCAGCCAGAAAGAATGAGGCAGAGTAAGTTAATGTACTGAGTCTAGTTAGAATAATTGGATTCAGGTGAGAGTGACCATTAGCAACAATTAGCCAAAGAGTATGTGTGTGTTTGCCCTTGTGTAGTTCTATGGTACATAATAACCTTTCTAACTGGGCTAGGCTGACTTATCTGGGCCCAGTCAAAACAGCTCCCATGGGCACCCCAACTTTATATCAGTAAGCAAACACTGTATTCATTCTCAGTCTCATTCCTCTCTTAGACCCCAAGGATTATTGCACTGAGCCAGAGCTGCTGAAATGGAGAGACCCATGCGTGACCTGTGCACTGAGCACACAGCAGTGATATTTGTTGTGAGATTAGGTCAGAGCCAGCCAGGAAGTCTTCTTAAGTGTGTCATGCAGGCAACAAAATGAAAAAGGTTTATTTGGTGCTTGGCAGGGTGGAATTTTCCCCTCTCTGTCTGGCTGTCCCTTTTTACCCTCCCTCAGGCATCCTTCCCCCTAAATTCTAGTCCATAATTTCTATTTGAAACTCTTCAAATTCCACTGAGCCACTAGATGAGCATATATCTCTCTAAACAATAGCAATATATTTCAACCTCTAGTTGTTCTAATGCTGGCATTTTAATAGCCCAAGAGAGACTGAAATAACTACTCCCACCTCACTGCCATCACCAAGGAGATCATGTATTATTTCTCTGATTTATGGTAAGTCCTTCGTGGTGAAAGCACAAAAACCAGAGACCAAAAACCTGGCAGTTACATATTTTAAGTAGAATATTGCTTATGATTGGCTGGTTCTTTCTAACAATAAATTAAAGTTGGTGTTTTGTTGCTTACACCTATTAGTTCTAGTTCTCCTAGAGAGGCAACTCAGAGCAGCTCTATGATATGAAAGAGAATATATTAATAATAGCAACTAGCCCAGCTGGTGTGGCTCAGTGGTTAAGTGTTAACCTATGAACCAGGAAGTCACAGTTCGATTCCTGCTCAAGGCATATGCCTGGGCGGCAGACTTGATCCCCAGTGTGGGGCGTGCAGGAGGCAGCCAATCAATGATTCTCTCTCATCGTTGATGTGTCTATCTCTCTCTCCCTTTTCCTTCTTCTCTGAAATCAATATATATATATATATTTAAAAACTAATAGCAACTATTAGCAACCTTGATGATGTTGTAAATGAATAGTGTAAATCCCAAGGAAGGGCCCTTTCCAATCACTTGCTCACTTCCTAAATAAGCAAATAGAGGGAAATTTCTGATTCTAGTCATGATGGTGTACCACTGATAATCCAAAGTTGCTTATGACTTTACAATTAATATTTTTTAAAATATATTTTTATTGATCTCAGAGAGGAAAGGAGAGGGAGGGAGAGATAGAAACATCAATGATGAGAGAGAATCATTGATCAGCTGCCTCCTGCATGTCCCTACTGGGGATCCAGCCTGCAACCCAGGCATGTGCCCTGACCAGGAATCCAACAGTGACCTCCTGGTTCATAGGTCAACCACTGAGCCATGCTGGCTGGGCTGCAATTAATATTCATAATGAAAACTCTTATGACTTTGTGATAGGATTTAAACTCTATGTGAAAACTTAAATAATGAATATTCTTGATATTTAATCCAGTGTTTTCTCTATCCAAGCAATAGGATGAGAGAAGGGTCCTACCCTTACTTCAAAAATGCTAAAATTGTTTTGCAATAATTAACTAAACAATTTAAAACACTTATCAAGGACTATTTGAGAAGTCAGAAACCCAAGCACAAGAAGGATTTGATTCAGTGCTCTCCACTTGAAGATGGAGGGGGCCATGTGGCAAGGAACGTGGGCAGCTCTAGGAGCCAAGAGCGGCTCCCAGCTGACAGCCATCTGGGAGAGGCAGACCTCGGGCCTACAATCACGAGGAACTGAATTCCACCAACAACAGAAACCAGCTGGAAAGCAGACATTTCACCAGAGCCTCCAGACAACACCTTAACTTTAACCTTGAGGTACCCTGAGCAGAGAATCCAGCCATGCTGTGACAGTCTTCTGACCTACAGAACTGTGAGCTACTAAAGGGGTATTGTTTGAAGCCACTGAGTTTGTGGTAATCTATTAGGCAGCCATAGAAAACTAATATGCTGTGCTTAAAAGTGTGTAGAGAAACTGAAGCATTAATTTATTGCCAGTTGGCATGTAAATAGATATAACCTTTGTGGAGGGCAAATTAGCAATATCTATGAAAATTCATAGTTATTCATCCATTTGACCCACGAACTCCACCTTCAAGGATTAATTCTACAGATATACTGTACTCACTCGTGTGCAAGATGATCTCTAAATGGTATACATTGCAGCATTGTTTATAACAGCAAAGGACTGTCTGCAACCTAAATACAGTGGGGCTTTGACTTACGAGTGTCCTGACTAACGAGTTTTTTGAGATACCAGCTGTCTCTCAGCCGATTTTTTGCATTGAGTTGATAGAGTAATTTGAGTTAACGAGCTCCTTAACGAGCTCCTTAACGAGCTCGGTCTCGGAACGAATTAACTCGTAAGTCAAGGCCCCACTGTATCTATCAATAGTAGGCTAGCCAAATATGTGAGTGTGTGGCCCCCAGAATGAGGCCACTCCAATACATATACAGAAAGAGCTCCAGGAATTTTTTATTTTTGTAAAAATGTAAGGTTTAGGTATTATATAGAATATTACTATTTACGTGGGACCAAAAAATATATAATCGATGTTAGTAGATGCACAGAATATTTCTGGAAGATACAACAAACTGGTCCCAAAGGTTGCCTTTAGGGAGGGAACTGGATGACTAGAGGACAGAAGAAGGAGGAAGACTGTTGTCTTTGGAGAACAAAGAAAGTGTATGTGTTACTTGTTCAGAAAAATGAATACAAATAAAAGAACACGATTAGCTCTGCCCTTGTGGGTACTTTAAGAGAATAAAACTACACGTCTTTAAAGGAAGGGAAGAGCCTGGTCAGTGTGGCTCAATGGTTGAGCCTTGACCCATGAACCAGGGGGTCACAGTTTGATTCCTGGTCAGGGCACATGCCTGGGTTGCAGGCTTGATCCCCAGTGTGGGGTGTGCATGAGGCAGCTGATCAATGATTTTCTCTCATCATTGATGTTTCTCTCTCTCCCGCTCCCTTCCTCTCTGAAATCAATAAAACAATATATTGAAGGGGGAAAAAACTATTTGAAATTAAGTATGGTAAATAAAGTGGATGATTGAAACACCTGAGAATTGTTTGGGGACAAAAAATAGGGTATGAGTAAAAATGGAGACAGTCTTCCTTAACGTGGTTCAAAACAGCTTCTGAAAGCAATTCACTCAGAGGAGCTCCAAATGTGCTTTAATAAGTGGCAATAAAGAAGACAGTACTCAGGATGATTGGTAATCAAGGAATCCTGGATTAAACAGCTACTTGTTTTATAATCAAATTTCCCCTGCTGCTATAAAAGTTTCTATTTATTTATTGTTTTGATCACCCTTAATTTACCTCTATGTAAACAGAAGCATACTTTAGGCAAGATCCATTATTACTCAACTAGTGGCCTGGTGCACAAAATTCGTGCACATTAAAAGGGAATTAATTAGGGAAAATATTTTAATATTTCTATTTGCCCTTTCTCTATAATTAGAAGTGTCAGAGATGAAAGAGAATTAGTAAAATGTATATGAAAATATTCCTTCTGTCAGAGTCTGGAGCACACCGCAGGACCCAGAGTCAAGTTCCTGCCCACCCGCATGCACTTCGAAATCGCACGAGACCCAGACCCAGCCAGCCCCACCCCCATGGGGCAAGATCCAGACCTGGCTGGCCCCACCCCCATCAAGCCCCACTGGACGGGGGGTGCAACCTCAGGTTCCCTGGTCTGGTGCCAGGCAGGGTTCACAGCCTCAGGTCCCCCAGCTCACTCTCAGGTCCCTTGGCCCAGCACCGGGGCGGGAGGCACAGCCTCAGGTCCCCCGCCCCGGCCCAGCACCACGCAGCCTCAGGTCCCTGCTGAACATTCATTACGGCTTGTTACGGGAACCCCGCCTCTACTGTGGGCACAGCCATCTTGTATTACGGGAACCCTGCCTCCACTGTGGGTGCAGCCATCTTGTGATGGCATGATGGAGTGATGGTCAATTTGCATATTACCTCTATTATATAGGATGATTGTTTATTGAGCACCTTGCCTGTGCCAGGCACTCAGGGTAAGATGTACAACAGGTGGACATGGTCCCTGCCCTAACAGATCTACGGTAAGAATGGAGTAATGAGTTCAGAGTATGAGAAAAACAAAAAGCAGATCTTTGAAGCAAGCTAATTAGAAACCACTGATATTGGTTAAATATGCCCACATTTTGAGTTGAATTTTTACTTTTTCCAAAACATTATCTTGACAACATTATAGTCCCAGGGAGTATTGGGAAACACAGTAGTGAAATTGTGGCAGGCCTCGTGCCTTTATAATGTTTACATTGTCTATGACCTTTGCGCGTGAATGTTTTTGCCCACTTGGCCAGTCGAAAAGTGACCCAGTTGCCCTGCTATTCTGAAAGACCTTTGAAAGAATCTTTGATGGACAGTGAATCATGCCTTCAAGAAGGATCTACTTACAAACAAAATTTTACAGTGTTATACTTTTAAGCAAGAAATGTAGACCAAAGTTGAAAAAAAAAAGGCAGTAGTGAGGAAATGAGTTGAACTTTTAACTTTTAGAGGAAACTTCCCATATTAGGAATTTAACATTGATATTTTTTGCTTTGATTTAATGTCACAAAAAGCTAGAATGCACCAGTTCATTCATCAACTATTTATTGAGCACCTACCATATGCCAAACACTGTGCTAAGTGTTGAGGTATAATAGGAAACAAGATGGACCTGATATATTATACCTTAATACATAACTACAAATTTTGAGGAAATACAGAAGAAAAATGGAAGCGTTCTATGAGAGCATGGGACATAGAAACCAAATGCAAAGTAGACAGGAAAGGCTCCATGAAGAAGTTATATCTTTAAGCAGAGACCTAAAGGATGAGTAGAAAATGGTCTTGTCAAGAGCGAGGGGAAGAGAGTCCCAGGCAGTAGGAGCAACATGTGGCACAGAATATATTTTGACTTTAATAAATTGCACATTGTGAAAAATTTCCAAAGCCCAAAATAGAAACTCAGCATCCCATGATATTAGAAAACCTCACCACTTCATTTTAGACTGTAACTTCAAAGAGGTAGATTTCCTCTCTCTGGCTTGTAAACAAAATGCCCCAAACACTTCCCCAATGTTTGAGGTCAGTTTGAAATTGCTCTTTTTCATTTTCCCAGATGAACTTGCAGACTTTAGTAACATAGTAAAACTTTTTTTTCTGCCTTTGTAAACAAATACGCTACTATGAACTCTGATTCAAAAGATCAAACAAAGAGCAACGTGGGCCTTCAAAACATCATGTATTAAGAGGTATTACCAAACATTCATTTAAAAACAGAAATAAAATCAATTCACCAATGGCATGCTAGTGTGAGGCAGCAACTCAGACCAGCAACTGCAATCCAGCCATATCTTTTGCCTGGAAAATCCAATGGCTGACTTTTATTTTATTATTATTATTATTATTATTATTATTATTATTTATTGATTAAGGTGTGTTGGAAAGGAAGACGTAAAACTCTCCTTATTCGCAGATGACATGATACTGTACATAGAAAACCCTAAAGACTCCATCAAAAAATTATTAGACTTAACACATGAATTCGGCAATGTAGCAGGATACAAAATTAATGCCAAGAAATCTATGGCATTTGTGTACACCAATAGTGAACTTACAGAAAGAGAGATTTTAAAAAATCCCATTTACCATTGCACCAAAAAAATTAAGATACCTAGGAATAAACTTAACTAAGGAGGTAAAAGACCTGTA
>NW_005359880.1:1062290-1065802 GCF_000412655.1 Myotis brandtii
CAATCTATAGATTCAATGCAATCCCCATTAAAATGCCAACAGCATACTTCAAAGACCTAGAACAAACTCTCCAAAAACTCACCTGGAATAAAAAAAGACCCCAAATAGCCACAGCAATCCTGAGAAAGAACAAAGTAGGAGGGGGTCTCAATACCAGATATCAAACTGTATTACCAAACCACCCTTCTCAAAACTGACTGGTACTGGCACAAGAACACACATATAGACCAATGGAATAGAATAGAGAACCCAGAAATCGACCCAAACCACTATGCTCAATTAATATTTGACAAAGGAGGCATGAACATACAATGGAGTCAAGACAGCCTCTTCAATAAATGGTGTTGGGAAAATTGGACAGATACATGCAAAAAAATGAAACTAGACCACCAACTTACACCATACACAAACTCAAAATGGATAAAGGACTTAAACCTAAGATGGGAAACCATAAAAATATTAGAGGAATCTACAGGCAGCAAAATATCAGATATATGCTAAAGCAATATCTTCACCGCTACAGCTCCTAAGGCAATGGAAACTAAAGAGAAAATAAACAATGTCTGACTTTTATCTAAATCTTTTACCTACCATTTTTTAAAAAATATATATTTTATTGATTTTTTTACAGAGAGGAAGGGAGAGGGATAGAGAGTTCGAAACATCGATCAGCTGCCTCCTGCACACTCCCTGCTAGGGATGTGCCCGCAACCCAGGTACATGCCCTTGACTGGAATCGAACCTGGGACCCTTCAGTCCGCAGGCCAACGCTCTATCCACTGAGCCAAACCGGGTAGGGCATCTTTTACCTACCCTTTACCCATATCTCTTTTCTTTATTCAAGGTCCAAATCAAATAGCTTTTGTCCATTAAGCCTTTCACAATCAAAACAACAGTGATGGTAGTTAAACATTTATTGAGCAGGAATGCTAACCTCTTCATTTGAATTACATCATTTATCTCTTACAATGCACTATGAAGTAGTTAGACTCTTTAATAATCTAATTGATGGGGCTTTCAGGAAGATTTAAAATATATGTAACTTGAAATATTGAATTCAATATGACCAGAACTATTGGGATCTTTTTGACCAGAGGATCTAAAATATAAGGTGGGAAGGGAATAATTTTATATCTGACTGTGCATCAGAATTGATTGAGGGAGCTTTTAAAAAAGAGATTCCTGAATTCATTCTCAAAAATTCCAATTAATTAAAAACACATGCAAGTACGTATAGAACATAATACACAAAATGACCCCAAATCATAAAGAGAACCAAAAATAGGCCCTGGCCAGATAGGTCAGTTGGTTGGAGCATTGTACCAATGCGCCAAGGTTGCAGGTTCAATCCCTAGTCAGGGCACATGCAGGAGTCAACCAATGAATACATTGGTAAGTGGAACAACAAATTGATTTATCTCTCTTAAAAAAATAATTAAATTTAAAAAATAATTACAAATAGCATTTTGTGAGTTCAGTCTTTTTTGTAGCTATAAACTTTTAATCGTATTATTGGAATAAATGTCAGTTTTTCATTGAGATAATTCCCTGACCACTTCATTTAAAACTATACCTGACTTCCATTCCCTGTCTCCATTATTGTTTAAATTTTCTCCATAGAATTTTTCATCTTTTACTTATTAAAAATTACATTTTAACTAATCAAGTAATTTTTAGTTAATTTATTTTTCTCCCCCAGATAAACTTTTCTTCCTGCCTTGCCCTATCAACACTCACTAGACTATCAGCTCCAAAGGGTCTGCTTTGTTTACTGCTGTGTCTATAGCTCTTAGAAGACTGTATGACACAGACAGATGGCTTAATACCTCTTTGCTGAATTATGAAAAAATATGAATGAAATTACCAAAGTGCCCTTCAGAAATACTGTACTGTTACCACTCCTACAAGAAGTGTTATTCAGTGTTCGTGACAGTTTTAAATTCCTTATTGTTTAAAGTATTACATAAGTCTCCTTTTCCCCCCATTGACCACTCCCCAGCCGCACCCACCCCCCAGCACATGCCCTCAACACACCCCCTCCCCGGTCTGTGTCCATTGGATATGCTCATATGCATGCATACAAGTCCTTCAGTTGATCTCTTACCCTTTCACCCCCCACCTTCCCTCATAGGTTGGACAGTCTGTTCAATGCTTCTACGACTCAGGTTCTATTTTTGTTCATCAGTTTATGTTGTTCATTCTATTCCACAAATGAGTGAGATCATGTGATATTTATCTTTCTCTGACTGGCTTATTTTGCTTAGTGTAATGCTCTCCAGGTCCATCCATGCTGTTGCAAATGGTAAGAATTCCTTCTGTTTTACAGCAGCATAGTATTCCATTGTGTAGATCAGTGATGGCAAATCTTTTGAGCTCGGCATGTCAGCATTTTGAAAAACCCTAACTTAACTCTGGTACCGTGTCACATATAGAAATTTTTTGATATTTGCAACCATAGTAAAACAAAGATTTATATTTTTGACATTTAATTTATATATTTAAATGCCATTTAACAAAGAAAAATCAACCAAGAAAATGAGTTCGCGTGTCACCTCTGACACGCATGTCATAAGCTTGCCATCGCTGGTGTAGATGTATCACAGATTTTAGTCCTCTCATCTACTGATGGGCATTTAGGCTGTTTCCAAATCTTAGCTATTGTAAATTGTGCTGTTATGAACATACGGGTCCATATATCCTTTCTGATTGGTGTTTCTGTTTTCTTGGGATATATTCCTAGAAGTGGGATTACTGGGTCAAATGGAAGTTCCATTTTTAATTTTTTGAGGAAATGCCATACTGTTTCCACAGTGGCTTCATCAGTCTGTATTCCCACCAGTAGTGCAAGAGGGTTCATTTTTCTCCGAATCCTCTCCGGCACGTGTTGTTTGTTGATTTGTTGATGATAGCCATTCTGACAGGTGTAAGATGGTACCTCATTGTCATTTTGATTTGCATCTCTCTGATGATTAGTGACTTTGAGCATGTTTTCATATGTCTCATGGCCTTCTGTATATCTTCTTTCGAAAAGTGTCTACTTAAGTCCTTTGCCCATTTTTTGATTAGATTTTTTTTATCTTTCTTTTGTTAAATTGTATGAGTTCCCTATAAATTTTGGAGATTAAACCCTCATCGGAGATAAATTGGCAAATATATTCTTCCATGCAGTGGGCTTTCTTGTTGTTTTGTTGATGGTTTCTTTCGCTGTGCAGAAGCTTTTTATTTTGAGGTAGTCCCATTTGTTTATTTTCTCCTTAGTTTCCATTGCCCTAGGAGCTGTATTGGTAAAGATATTGCTATGACATATGTCTGATATTTTGCTGCCTATGGCTTCTTCCAGGATTTTTATGGTTTCCTGTCTTACATTTAAGCCTTTTATCCATTTTGAGTTTGTTTTTGTCTATGGTGTAAGTTGGTTGTCTAGTTTCATTTTTTTTTTGCATATATCTGTCCAATTTTCCCAACACCATTTATTGAAGAGACTGTCTTGACTCCATTGTATGTTTTTGGCT
>NW_005359880.1:1065859-1066324 GCF_000412655.1 Myotis brandtii
GTAAAGATATTGCTATGACATATGTCTGATATTTTGCTGCTTATGGCTTCTTCTAAGATTTTTATGGTTTCCTGTCTTACATTAAAATCCTTTATCCATTTTGAGTTTATTTTTGTCTATGGTGTAAGTTGGTTGTCTAGTTTCATTTTTTTTTGCATGTATCTGTCCAATTTTCCCAACACCATTTATTGAAGAGACTGTCTTGACTCCATTGTACGCTCTTGCCTCCTTTGTTAAATATGGAGCATAATGACTTGGGTTGATCTCTGGGTTTCTCTGTTCTGTTCCATTGGTCTATATGTCTGTTCTTGTGCCAGTACCAGGCAGTTTTGAGAACAGTGGCTTTGTAGTATAGCTTGATATCTGGTATTGTGATCCCTCCAACTTTGTTCTTCTTTCTCAGGATTGCTGTGGCTATTCGGGGGTCTTTTTTTTATTCCCGATGAATTTTTGGAGACTTTGTTC
>NW_005359880.1:1066736-1072046 GCF_000412655.1 Myotis brandtii
CAATTTGGATGCCTTTTATTTCTTCTTCTTGTCTGATCGCTTTGGCTAGCACTTCCAGTACTATGTCAAACAGGAGTGGTGAAAGTGGGCATCCTTGTCTTGTTCCTGTTCTTAGGGGAAATGTTTTTAGTTTTTGCCCATTGAGTATGATGTTGGCTGTAGGTTTGTCATATAAGGCTTTTGTTATGTTGAGGTATGATCCCTCTAATCCCACTTTGCTGAGAGTTTTTATCAGGAAAGGGTGTTGGAGTTTGTCAAATGCATTTTCTGCATCAGTTGATATGATTATGTGATTTTTGTCTCTCAACTTGTTTATGTGATGTATCACATTTATTGATTTGCAGATATTATACCAGCCTTGAATCCCTGGAATACATCCCACTTGGTCATGGTGTATGATATTTCTAATATAATGCTGGATCTGATTTGCTAGAATTTTGTTGAGGATTTTAGCATCTATGTTCATCAGGGATATTGGCCTGTAATTCTCTTTCTTTGTGGTGTCTTTATCTGGTTTTGGGAGTAGGGTAATGCTGGCTTCATACAAAGAGTTTGGAAGTGTGCCTTCCTCTTGAATTTTTTAGAATAGACTGAGAAGAATAGGTTTTAGTCCTTCTTTGAATGTTTAGTAAAACTCTCTTGTGAAGCCATCTGGTCCAGGACTTTTGTTTGCTGAAAGCTTTTTGATGACTGCTTCAATTTCCTCTTTAGTTATTGGCCTGTTGAGATTTTTTTGTTCTTGATTGAGTTTTGGAAGGTTGTATTTTTCTAGAAATATATCCATTTCCTCTAGGTTGTTTGTTGGAGTAGAGTTGTTCAAAGTATTTTTTTTTTTACAATCTTCTGTATTTCTGTGGGGTCTGTTGTTATTTCGCCTCTTTCATTGCTGATTTTGTTTATTTGGGTCCTCTCTCTTTCCTTCTTGGTGAGCCTGGCTAGAGGTACATAAATCTTGTTTATCCTTTCAAAGAACCAGCTCTTAGTTTCATTGATCTTTTGTATTTTTTTTGTCTGTATGTCATTTTATTTCCGCTTTGATCTTTATTATCTCCTTCCTTCTGCTCACGCTGGGCTTTTCTTGTTGCTCACTTTCTAATTCTTTAAGTTATAGAGTTAGATAATTTTTTTTTACCAGTTTTTCTTGTTTTTTGAAGTAGGCCTGTAATGATATGAACTTCTCTCTCAGGACTGTTTTCACCATGTCCCATAGATTTAGGATTGTTGTGTTTTCATTGTCATTCATTTTCGGGATGTTTTTAATTTCTTCTGTGATCTCTTTGGTAACCCAATCATTGTTTAATAGCATACTATTCATTCTCCAAATGTTTGGATTTTTTTATTGTTTTTATTGTAGTTAATTTCTAATATTATGCCATTGTGCTCTGAGAAGATGCTTGGTATTATCTCAATCTTCTTGAATTTGGAGATACTTTGCCTGTGATCCAATATGTGAGCTATCTTTGAAAATGTCCCATGTGCACTTGAGAATAATGTATATTCTCTAGCTTTGGGGTGAAATGTTCTGAAGATGTCCATTAAGTTCATCTGATCTAGTGAGTCATTTAGGATTACTGTTTCTTTGCTGATATTTTGTCTAGAGGATTTAGCTAGTGATGCCAGTGGGTTATTAAAGTTCCCTACTATGATCGTATTGCTGTTGATCTCTCCCTTGATATCTTCCATAAGATTTTTTTTATGTATTTGGGTGCTCCTACATTGGGTGCATATATGTTTACCAGAGTTATATCCTCTTGTTGTATTGATCCCATTAGTATTATGAAGTGGCCTTCCTTATCTCTTGTTATGGCCTTCACTTTGAGGTCTATTTTGTCAGATATAAGTATTGCTACCCCAGCTTTTTTTTCATTTCCATTTGCCTGAAAGATATTTTTCCATCCCTTCACTTTCAGTCTGTGTGAGTCCCTTTTAATGAGGTGGGTCTCTTGTAGACAGCAAATGTATGGGTCATGTTTTTTTATCCATTCAGCCACTCGATGTCTTTTGATTGGACCATTTAGTCCATTTACGTTTTTTCATTTTTTGCCTAGAAAATATTTTTTCATTCTTTCACTTTCAGTCCTTGTGAGTCTCTTGTTCTGAGGTGGGTCTCTTGTAGACAGCATATATATGGGTCATGTTTTCTTATTCATTCAGCCACTCAGTGTCTTTTGATTGGAGCATTTAGGCCATTTCTGTTTAAAGTTATTATTGATAGATACTTGTTTGTAGCCATTTCTATTTTTTGTGCCTGTGTTCCTTCTTCCCTTTTATTTTCTTCTTTTAATGACAGTCCCTTTAGCATTTCTTGCATTGCTGGTTTGGTAGTGATAAACTCCCTTAGCCTTTTTTTTTTTGTCTGTGAAGCTCCTGATTTCCCCTTCAATGTTGAATGATAGCCTTGCTGGATAGAGTATTCTTGGATTCTGTTCCTTGCTTTTGCATCACTTTGCATACTTCCTTCCATTCCTTTCTGGCCTGGTGTGTTTCTGTTGAGAAATCATTTGATAATCTAATTGGAGCTCCATTTTACTTAACTTTTTATCTCTCTCTTACACCCTTTAAATTTCTCTCTTTGTTGTTAACGTTTGCCATTGTACCTATGACATGTCTTGGTGTTGGTCTTTTGGGGTTCATCTGGTTTGGGACTCTCTGTGCTTGTGTGACTCTTCTTCCCTAAATCAGGGAAGTTTTCTGACATTATTTATTCAAATAGATTTTTTAATCCTTGCTCCTCTTCTTGTCATTCTGGTACCTCTATTATATATATGTTGTTTCATTTCATGTTTTCCAAAGCTCCCACAGGTTCTTCTTCTGTCTTTTGATTCTTTTCTCCAATTGCAGTTCAGATTAGGTGTGTTTTGCTTCCCTGTCTTCTAATTTGCTAATTCGATCCTCCACTTCTCCTAGTCTACTGTTAAAAGCTTCCATATTATTTTTTTTATTGTAGCTATATTGCTCTATTTCCTCCTGATTCTTACATTGGTTGCTGATTTTCTCATCCATCCAGTTTATGAATTGTATGATCCTTATTCTGAATTCTTTTTCTGACATATTGCATACCTTCATTTCATTTAATACCTTTTCTGGTGATTCTTCCTTTTCTTTCCTTTGGGAGTTGTTCTTCTGTCTCCCCATTTTTGCTCTCACCAAAGGATCTAGGTGTCAAGTCATGCAGGGCCTGTGGCTGCAGCAGTGGGCTTGGTGGTGGGTTGTGCAGTTGCAGGGCAGCTGCTCCTCGTGTGGTTGCAGGGCAGCCGCTCCTCGCACAGTTGCGGGCAGCAGCTGCTCCTTGACGGGTTGTGGGGTGGTGGCTCCTCAGGTGGTTGTGGGCAGCAGCTGCTCCTGGGGTGGCCATTCCTCACATGGTTGTGGGGCTGCTGCTGCTCCTCGTGTGGTTGCGGGGTGGCTGCTCCTCGCACGGTTGCAGGGCAACTGTTCCTCATGTGATTGCAGGTGGCAGCTGCTCCTTGGAAGGCAGTCATGGGGCGACTGTTCCTTGTGTGGTTACAAGTGGCGGCTGCTTCTTGGGAGGCGGTCGTGGGGCGGCTGTTCCTTGTGTGGGTGTGGGTGGTGGCTTCTCCTCTGGTGGTCACGGGAGTCAGTGTTGGCTACTTGCGCAGCTGCTGGAGTGGTGTGGTGCCTGGGGCTGCTGCGTAAGCCTCAGCTGTTCTCACGCTAGGTCACCAAGCCCGGGGCTGCTGAGTAAGGCTCGGCTGTTCGCCCAAGTGCATGCCCTCTGGAATTCACAGGAGCCCTCAGCTGGGGAGGCTGTAGTCCCAGTGTCCGTGGTTCAGCACCCGAGGCAGCAGGTCCCTGGGCAGAGTGGCTGTAGGATCCTGGGTGGTGTCTGAGAGCACCCTGGGTGGAGGTGAGGCTAGGCTCCCAGTCATAGCAGCTTTGCCCTCCAAGATGGCATGGCCTCTGCGGCAGAGCTCGCGCTCTGGACAGATTAAAGCAGCAGCAGAGGCTGCCCAGCTATGCGAGCCCAATCTGCCATCCCCTGAAGGTCCTGCGAGGTCTAGCTGTCACACACACACACACACACACACACACACACACACACACACACACCATGTCCATACATTCTCCTTTTGCTCCTCTCTCACTGACACTCTCTCCCTCCTTGCCATCCTGGTGGCTGCCATCTTGGAATGCCCCATCAGATGTGTCCAGAGAAATATTTTTGATGAGTAGGACCTTGAATGCTTCCTAGGTTGTTTGTGGAGGGCACTGGAAATCAGGAGCCTTGCAACACTGAAAGTTCCTGGGGGCATTTGGCTAACACCAGGTGCTACACATGAGAGCAGTGCCATACTGAAGAGACCACCTGCCCTCAAACAGGTTCAATAGGAAGTTTTAAAAATGTGCCCTGCCCTGGCTGGTGTGGTTCTGTAGTTGGAGCATTGGCCTGTGCACCAAAGGGTCACAGGTTTGAAGTCTGGTCAAAGGCACATACCTGGGTTGCAGGTTCAATCCCCAGCCCTGGTTGGGGCATTTGAGAGGCAACCAATTGATGTGTCTCTCTCACATGGATGTTTCTCTCTCTCTCCCCCTCCCTCCCTTCCACTCTTTCTAAAAATCAATGGAAAAAATATCCTTGGGTGAGGTTTACAAAAAACACACACATAAAACAAACAAACAAACACCAGGCCCAGCTACTGGTTTTAGAACTTAAGCACATAACTTGTCCACATTAGAAATTCTGGGACTTGTTCAGAGCTATGGCCTAGTTCCTCTAGTTCACATCTTTCTACCACCCAGATTGCCTAATTTTTGAACTTTTTCATAGCTGAGTATTGCTTTCAGTGCTATTTAGTCATTTCCCACAACTCTCTATACCTTTAGAGTAGCTTTTAAAGTTACTTGGGCCATTTAGGGTAGAGGACATTGGATGACTATTTTTGTGCAACTAAATAAATAGAAGGCTTCTTGATATTATTGATGTTCAAAACAAGCAACCCACACTCATATTATTCAACTGGAGATTGCTTTGAAGCCATTCTTTAATTACAGAATTTCCAAGTCAGAAAGTATATCTAAAAATAGAAATTCAGAACTAAATACACAGAAGAGCACAATGGGCTTTTAAAAAAAATTATGAGGGTAGCAAAGTTGAGTGGAAAAGCACCAGAGTTTGGATCTGGGTCCCATTATTAGCCCCAGGAAATGGGGGGTGCTCATCTGAACTCCCAAGTTTTATTATGTGAATCACAATGAAAATTGTAAAAAAAAAATCTATAAAGCTGTACTAATTTTCTTAAACATTGGAGAATGACAGTAGGTTGGTAGAAAAGGGGCTTTTGAAGGATT
>NW_005359880.1:1072063-1084546 GCF_000412655.1 Myotis brandtii
ATATATATATATTACATGTATATACATGAATATGTCCAATAATTACATAATTCGTGTTCAAAATAAATACTATTTCTATAAATCAATAAGAGAGAGACAGACAAAACCATGAAAATGTATTCAAGCTCATTAGTCATCTTAAAAATGCAAATTAAAACCACAATGAGATACCATTTCAGAAAGATGCCAGGCAGAGAGGATGCACTTGAAATGAGTTATATTTAGTAGTTAGAAACTACGTACTGTGGTTGAAACTCTTGGTTTAAAACTGCTTGAGTTGACATTTCAGCTGTGCCACGTGCTGCTTGACTTGGACAACTTACCTCCTCTAAGTCTCAATTTTCTTGTCTATAAAATAGGGAAGAGTAATGAGAAAATACATAGAAAGCAATGGGCACGTTGCCTGGCACTTAAGAGAATACTCACTGCATGCTGATTGTTATGTAAATTTTATAACTAGAGTATATTGTGTGCTCACTATGGGCCAGGCATTGCACTGGGCTAAACATCTTATGTGTTTTATTATCTCTCTTAATCATATGTGCTGTGATTATATCCTCTGTACAAATGAGGAAATAGACATAGGGATGAGGGGCCAGGACCCAAAGCTAGGTCTGTTGGGCTCTGAAGTCTGCAAGTAAAACTGTTGGTTTTATTGCCTCCAGCCTTTGCCATAGAGAGTATTGCCTCTAGAATGGATACAGATGATCTTGAAGGTCACTTACATAAATCCTTTATCTCCATCATACACAGACACACACTCTTAGGCCAGCCTGTTTCCCTTTCTGGTTAGAAGTTGTGTCATTTTTCAGTATTTTTCTGAAAACAGATTAGCAACAACAGATCCTATAGTGCTCCTATTACCAATTTGTACAGCCAGCCTACAACATCACTTATAAAAATGTTCTTTTGGAGACACTGTGGGTCTCTGAACATTTCTGCAATGTCATCTGTACAGAGAGTACATGTGGGAAGAATGAAGATGGGGAATACGGTAATTAAGCCCGTTAGGAAACTCTCTCTCTGAGGTATACTGGAGGCTCAGATGTGGATATTATGTTTCTAAACTCCATTCTCTGAAGCTCCATTTTGAAATTTAGAATGAAAAGGGATTTTAGCAACAGTATATTAAGCAACTACTATGTGTGACTGTACTTTTAATAGTTTCATTATTTGCCTGTCAGTTGTCACTTTTTGCCTCTAATAATCTTCCCTTTTTCATTTGCTTCTTATTAGCAGTGGAATACAAAACAAACGGGTTACCAAATGCCAGCTCATGAGCAATAATGAGTAAAAATAAAAGTTCGTAAGCTCTGAGTGTGGGCCTATGCAGGGATGATGCAGTGCTCAAAGTACATCGTGTTTACTATATCTATTATGATTGCAAAGAGAACATTTTGCCAACTCCTTCTTTTCCTCTGAGGTTCTGAATTTTGAAGGTATAGTAAATAAATAATGGATAACTGGTGGTTTTATACATACATATATACACATATTTTATATACATGTCTATCTATCTATATAATATTTCTACCCGAATGCAATAGTGAGGAAAATTTGATTATATTTAAATAAATAAAATTGTTTACATTTACAGACCAGCAGATATACTTTGGACTTTTTATCTTCAATTATACATCTTAAACTTTTTGTCCACTCATTGGGCTTTTTAATTCATGTCTTCCATCCCACTCTTTACTTCAACCAAATCAACCAACATTTAAACACTGTTTTTTTGAAATCCTGATTTCAGTGGGACCCTGGTCCTCATCACTTGTGGGTTCAGTTTTAGGGGTAAGAGAGAACATAAGAAAGAAGACACATTTTAAAAATAATTTAAATGCCAATGCAATAGCCAAGTTCATACTTGGTCTATCTTGCATTTTCACCAGCAGTAAGAACAGTATGGCACTAAGAAAAGGGATTTGCATCCTGGCTCTGCTACCTGTCAACCTTTCTGCAATTCTCTTCTTTGTATCTGAAATGAAATTAACACTACCAACTTACAGGAATTGCTGTGAGGGTTAAAACACTTAATGCCTATAAACTATTTAGCATAGTGCCTGGCACCTGGTACTGTTCAACAGGTACTAGTTTTTATTGTTATTATTATTACTGTGAGATTCTGCTGTCCATGCCTCCAAAAAGAAATACAGAAAACAACATGCAAGGCAGGGGACTGAGAGAAGCATTTGATAAGAGCGTAGTCCAAGTTCTGGTAGGCCTGGTATTAGTTTTAAAAATCTTAAGAATTTGTCAGTGGTAACACAATATATTTTGAGGTCTGTCTTGGGGATAACATGAATTTTCCTATGAAGACTATGCCAGGCTTCTTTTTCTGTGAGAACAAATCCCATTGTGCTTCTAGAATTTCTGTTTTCTTGGTCGAGTTTGTTTTCCCTAATGTACTGTGGGTTTTCTCAACTTTCCCCCCTCTCAGTCCTAGGAGTTTCAATCTGGGCTGTGGCACGAGTGGTATTTAGAGGAAGGAGACATGAGAAATGGCCATTCTTCACAGTGAGCACTGTGCTTTAATACCCCCAGATAATTCTACAGTAATTTCCATCCCTTCTTAGACATTTTATGGAACATAGCCTCCTGTGTTTTTTTAATCTTTGGGTCTAAGACAAAGTTCTAACTAGCCAACTCTATGCCCTTGCAAGCCGAAGTGTTTGTATCTTGGTCTTCACTCTCTTGAGTGACTTGTGGAAGTATCTTCAACCTCCTTCCTGAGTGAGTTTCCTCAGACTTAAGCTAGGTATTAAAAAGGACTGTGACAATATCCCAGAAATGTAAATAATCGATCAAGTTTATGGAACACTGGACCAAACTTACTGGGAGGCTGAGGAATCTAGATGCCTGTTGATTGTTAATAATAGGATAGTCCAGCTGATGTGGCTCAGTGGTTGAGTGTTGACCTATGAACCAGGAGGTCACGGTTTGATTCCCAGTCAGGGCACATGTCCAGGTTGCAGGCTTGATCCTCAGTGTGGGGTGTGTAGGAGGCAACCGATCAATGTTTCTCTCTCATCATTGATGTTTCTACTTTTTGCTCTCCCTCTCCCTTCCTCTCTAAAATAAAAGTGTATTTATACTAATAATAGAAGGATATGCAAATTGTCCGGGACTCCATCACAGTAATGACCAAACAGCAGGCTACATGGGGTGACAAGGCCAGCAGGGGGGTTAGTGAGGGACGACCAAACGACTGAACAGCAGGCTGCGTGGATCGACCAGGCTGGCAGCAGGGTTAGTGAGGGATGACCAAATGCCTGAACAGCAGGCTGAGTTGGTTGACCAGGCCAGCAGGGGGGTTAGTGTGGTACATATACATATGTACCACAAAGCTATGATTCCAAGATTAAAAACTGTTGGTTGAGCAAAATGCAATCATACATATCACTGTATAATTTGCTTTCATTGCCTTACCTCAAATAAGTCCTTGTTGCTGGCAGATAGATTGGCTCAGTCTTAAAATTTTGTGGCTGCTAGTTCAAATGTGAAGTCATATACTTTCATGTTTGTCATATATTTAAAATCTCTTCATGGTAAATGGCAATTATTTTCCTATATACACAGAATGTATCAAGGGGTTCAAAGAACTCCAAGGCTCCATCCCAGCTAACAGGTTTGTGTCTGTTTGTACTTCGATTGCAACTTTTAGAGACTTTTCTCAAAATAAATATCTCAAATACTCATGTTACTCTGAAAGAAAGACATGAGATTTTTTTTTTTTAGTAAATATCTCTCTAAGTAACTCACTAATGCTAAGTAACGGACTATTAAGCTAAGCAAATATCATGTTTTTCTGTGCTGTAGTTAAAATTTTCAGAGAGACGTGTGTCAGACTTACCAATGTGATTCACTGTCTGCATTTGTCTATCAGGAAAGAGCCTCTTTCTGTTAGGATTGACTGCTCAGGGGAACCTCAGCAGATCTCTGGTATGAAGAACAAGCATCCTGTTTAACAAATAGCCAGATATGACAGTGGGAAGTATGTAGATCATCTTGCTCATTTTACTCTCCATCAAGACAGAGATGAAAGCGCTGTGAGCTGGGAACATTGAGTTTCCTTTTACCAGTATCCTTGCTTTTAAAAGGCATCTGTTAGGAGCACTTAAAGTCAAATGGATTGCTTCTGAAATTGTGAGATGAGCTATAAGACAGCATTTCTGTTTAATTAGCTTTCTTTCTTTTTGTATTTTGTACTGAGAAAAACGAAGTGGAACCCAAGCTCTTCATTCATTGAAGCATCCAGGTTGCTTAGAATCCTTTTAGGTAGCTAAAAACACCTATGGGCTTCCCAAAAAGTCTATCTAGGTAATTTGTAAATTCAATTTCATGTCAATTGTAATCTACTTATTATTCTCCTTTCTGTACTGTGGATAATTTTCTAAGCTCAACCATAGTTTATACTGCTAATGAGAAAGATTCACAGTAAAAAAAAAAAAAAAAAAAAGAAAGAAAATCTTTTCTATTCACAGGTGGGGGTGGGAGACTCATTATCTTCTCCTTCCACTTCCAAAGTACCAAGGTTCCAGGCTTCAAAATCATATATTTTGCCTCCCTTTCTAATCTAATGTTAAATCACTTAGGGGCCCAGTGCATGAAATTCGTGCACTGGGAGTAGGGGGTGTCCCTCAGCCCAGCCTGCACCCTCTCTAATCTGGAACCCCTCGGGGGATGTCCGATTGCTGGGAAGTCGGACATCCCTCTCACAATCCAGTACTGCTGGCTCCTAACCGCTCGCCTGCCTGCCAGCCTTCACCCCCTAACCACTCCCCTGCCAGCCTGATCAATGCCTAAGTGCTCCTCTGCCAGCCCATTTGCCCCCAACTGCCCTCCCCTGCAGGCCTGGTCCCCCACAACTGCCCTCCCTCCCCTGCAGGCCCAGTCACCCCCAACTGCCCTCCCCTGCTAGCTTGGTCTTCCCCAACTGCCCTCCCCTGCAGGCCCGGTCACTCTTAACTGCCCTCCCCTGCAGACCTGGTCCCCTCCCCAACTGCCCTCCCCTACTGGCCCGGTCACTCTTAACTGCCCTCCCCTGCAGGCCTGGTCCCCCCACAACTGCCCTCCCCTGCTGGCCCAGTCACTCTTAACTGCCCTCCCCTGCAGGCCTGGTCCTCCCAACTGCCCTTCCTCCCCTGAAGGCCTGGTTGCCCCCAACTGCCCTCCCCTGTCAGCTTGGTCTCCCCAAACTTCCCTCCCCTGCTGGCCTGGTTGCCCACAACTGCCCTCCCCTGCCAGTCATCTTATGGCGACCATCTTATTATGACATGGGGGCAGCCATCTTATGCAAGGGCGTGACAGTCAATTTGCATATTACATCTTTATTATATAGGATTTTCTCTTAAATTTTTTCTCTTTGTTCCCCTTTATATCATTGTCCTTATCTTAGCCCAGACCCTATTATTTCATTTATTAAATGTTCCTTTATTATAAAAAATAGATTCATTCAATAAACATTTATTATTCACCTACTATGTACTAAGCATTAGTAGCTGGGTATTTACACTCTACTGGTAATATTTAATAAGTAATAATAGTCAAGATGAAACCTCATGTTGGGTACAATCTTACCTGAGTCACTGCAAAAGTCTTTATTTATTTATTTATTTTAAAAATATATTTGTATTGATTTCAGAGAGGAAGGGAGAGGGAGAGGGAGATAGAAACATCAATGATGAGAGAGAATCATTGGCTGCCTCCTGCACACCCCACACTGGGGATCAAGCCCGCAACCTGGGCATGTGCCCTAATCGGGAATTGAAAAGTGACCTCCTGGTTCATAGGTCGATGCTTAACCACTGAGCCACTCCAGCTGGACACAAATGCCTTTAAATAGGTTTTATATATTCTCTCTCCCTACATCATATTAAAAATACTATTGCCAATTTAATGATGTTTAATGTTTCATTCTGGCCTTTTCCAGGGTTATCTCACATTATTCTCCTTATTTTCCAGCATTTTAGATAATTCATCTGCTGGTGTGTTACTGTGATCCCTGGCCTTTCCTAGCTTCAGTGGCTATGTTGTTCTTGTCATGCAGAAATACCCTTTTGCTTCCACCTCCCATATGACTAAATCTGCTCATGTTTGAAAGCTCACTTTAACGGTCACTTTGTCCAGGGTTTTCCTGATCCCTCTCCTCCCCTCTTTGGCAGATCCTTGGCATTTGTTCTTCAGCGTTAGCCCCTACTATCCAGCTGTCCAGACTCTGTCCCCACACATTCTGAATTGCTTGCCTAACCACCTAGAAAGGGAGCTGCAGATGTCCAAAGCAGTTGGCATCTGTAGCTCCAGTAGTTTTTTAAATTTCTGGTATGCTCTTGGACGCTGCCAGTTCTTCTTGGACTCTGCCAGTTCTTTGCCTATCTCTGTCCTCATCTCTCTACACAAATTCTGTGGTTTTTTTTTTGTTTTTTTGTTTTTGTGTGTATTTCTACTTGTTCTCTTAGCACTGGATAATTTATTCTCCATAGTAGATTTAAACTAATGTGTGTGTGTGTATGTGTGTGTGTGTGTGTGTGTGTGTGTGTGTGTGTGTGTGTTTCTAACATGGATATTCTTAAGTATAGTCTTGCTTTTGCTGCATTCTCTTCAGAATCCAATCTTGCTTGAGGCAGAATCAATGCTAGCCTTCCCCTCTCTGTTCTCCTGAGGCAGGGGTGGGGTTTACAAAACAATGAAAGTGTCTAATGATCAATTTCTCAGAACATATCCCGTCATTATGGAGTGCATGAGTGTAGCATGATACCACTTTCCTGAAAACTTATTTCAACGTTTCTTGCATCTCCAATTCTGCTGAGATGAATTCATTCCATTTTGTTTGTTTAAGAAGGTTTTTAATTCTCTTTCACTTTGAAGATTAATTCCATAGGATATAGAACTTTAGGTTCTTGATTATTTTATTTTAATCTTTTCTTGGTTGCATGGTTTCTGATAAAAAGTTCTTTGTAATTCTTATCCTTGTTCCTTTATAGATAAATTCTTCCTTCCTCCCCACCCCCACAGCTTTCTTCAAAATTTTATCTTTGTTTTTAATGGTCTGCAGTTTCAATATGACATGCCTAATATTTTTTTTTTATTCATACTGCTTGGTAATCTCTGAACTTCCTGGATTTGCGGGTTGATGTCTTTTGTTAATTTGCAGAAATGTTCATCCTTTATTACTTTAAATATTTCTTCTGGTCCATTATCACTTTCTTCTCCTTCTGTCATTATAATTGTACATATTTTACCTTTTAGAAATTATCCCACAGATCTTAGATGTTCTGTTTTTCATTTTTTTAATTCTTTGAATTTCTGTTTAAGGAGTGTCTCTTGACCTTGTCAATGTAAGAAACGGCCAAACCGGTAAGAATTTTTATGAGTTTATTTGAGCTAAGCTGACAATTGTCGGGAAGCAAAATCCCAACGGATTGAGTAAATGCTCTAGAGAATGGCAGTTTTGTACCTTATTTTATAAACTAGTAGCCCTGCGCATGAATCTGTGTGCCAGTAGCTCTCTGCAGGGTCTGGCCGCTCTGTGCCCACTGCTCAGAGGCTCTCCGCGTCCCAGAGGCCCATCCGCGGCTGGGCACGGAATGCTTGCCTCGTTGGCAGGGTGACAACACAAGTGTCTCCCCCACCCCCCGGCTGCTCCATGCCCACTGCCCAGAGGCCCTCCATGGCTGGGGTGGCAATGAGGCAAGCATTCCGCTAGGCTGCTCACGCTGCCTGCTCTTAGCAGCCACCCCTCCAGGACTGGGGGACTCTGGTGGCATTGAGAGGACTGAGCACCGCCATCTTGTAGCTATGGGCACTGCCATCTCTGTGACAGAGTGATGGTTAATTTGCATATTACCCTTTTATTAAATAGGATTACAATCAAAGGAGGAGGCATAAGGAGGGTTACATGAAATTCATTAGTGATAGATCAGGAAGGTGGGAGAAGGCAAAGTGGTAGACTGTGATTTTTTAGGACAGGGACCCTATCTGTTTTGTTCACTGCTAAATGTCCATCCCTGGGCCAGATCTTGGCTAAGAGAAAGTGCTCAATACTCTCATTGTATGATATAGTGAATTTGGGGCAAGGCACTTAATGTATAAAATCTTCTGTTTCCACATCTATTGAAGTAGGAAGAAAAGTCTCACTTTACTTTCTTTATTATCTATGTGAAAGTATTTTAATATTTAAAACAAAATTACAAATTAGTTCTTTAATACAAAGCCCTGAATCAAACCACTTAGATTTGAAAGGGAACATACAGCCCACTCTCACTTTCTGTTGTATTCCTGACAAATAGTTATTCAGCTTCTGCTTGAGTAGTCCCAGTGACTGGCAACCCATATGCTGTAGTGAGCTTATTGTCATATACTTTGAGAGTAGTGATATATGAGATGCAGTCCTAGGACCAATAGCATCAGTACAACCTGGGATCCTATTAGAAATGAAGAATCCCAGGCTCCACACAGGACCTTAAGAATCTATATTCCACAGGATCGCTGCAGTGCTTCATAATATACACATTAAAATGTGTAAGTGTTTTTAAAATATATTTTTATTGATTTCAGAGAGGAAGAGAGAGGGAGAGAGAGAGAGAGAAACATCAATGATGAGAATCATTGATCGGCTGCCTCCTGCATGCCCCACACTAGGGATCGAGCCCACAACCCAGGCATGTGCCCTGACCAGGAATCAAACAGTGACTTCCTGGTTCCTAGGTCAACACTCAACTCCTGAGCCACACCGGCCGGGTTAAAAAATTTGTAAGTTTTTAAAACTTATTTGAAAGCTTATTCTTTATAGTATCCATTCATTAGTCTTAATTTGGTTTCTTGCAACTTTATGTAAGTCTAGTCTGTTCAAATGTTTGAAGGTAGAATCCAGGTTGATCATTTGCTGGACTCTTCCTAGACTGCTCCAGGCCGAAGCCCTCCTGTCCCGAGCTTTTCCATAGCACCTTTATCTCGTAGGGTTGTTTTAACAAGAGGGGAGAAGGGTTGGGGGACTGGGTGAAAAAGGTGAAGGGATTGAGAAGTACAGATCAGTAGTTACAAAATAGTCACAAGGATGTAAAGTACAGCATCGGTAATATAGTCACTAATATTGTAATAACTACATATGGTGTCAGGTGGGTACTGGGTATATGATTGTCTGACAACTTTGCCGCACACCTGAAACTCATACAAAGTAATATCGACTGTCAACTGGAATTGAAAAGAAAGGATACCAGAGTCTGTAACTGAAGGATTTATGAAAGGAAATGTTACCTCATCCTTTTGCCCTCGTGATTGGCAGAATGGGAATAAAAGAAAGAACATTTGAACTGATTGTTTATACACTCGAGCCTTAGAACATATAAACAGGAAGAAACCACTTATTGCACACTTACTGACTATTTCCTACAGATTGTGCCATTTTCCTACATTTGCCATCTTCTCAGAAACAGTTCTCTAAACTCAGCCTTCTCTTTTCCCAACTAAAACATCATGTTCATTCAATTGTCTCTTGCGTGGCAGGATTAGAATATGAACTTTTTTTAGTTATGGGGAAAAAGTCTTAAGTTTTTGGCTTTATTTGTTTGTTTTTAATTTCAAGTTAGATCAGTGCTTACCACATAATATGCTCTTGATAAATATTTTTTTAAAACACAAAAAGGAAAAAAAAAGAAAGGAAAAACAACAACAAAAATTTTTTGAATACACAAATGAACTAACAGAGTGGGGAAATGTGGTTGCAAGACCTTGGTTGCTATTATTTGAAAACACATTAGTCTTTGGTGTGCTACTGTGCTGCCAAAATGTGGCATCATGAACTGGGCAGAACACTCCATATGGTGTATGACCATTATAGAGTCTTGGTATTATTAATTGCCCTAATTTAGACTTTATGTTTTAATGAACTCAGCCTAATCATGACCAAAGAGTATAATGAGTGCCATTATTATGATTACCTATGTTTAGAAAGACAAAATAGACCTCTACAGAGTTGCTTTAGCTTATCAACAAGGTGTAATTTTTTATTTTTATTTTTTTTAGAGAGAGTGGGAGAGAGGGAGGGAGGGAGGGAGGGAGGAGGAGAGACAGAAATATCTATGTGAGAGACACATCAATTGGCTGCCTCCCGTACCCGCCCCGACCAGTGCCCTTGACCAGAATTGAACCTGGGACCCTTCTGTCTGCTGGCCAATGCTCTTTCCACTGAGCCAAACTGGCTCGGGCAACAAGGTGTAATTTGTTTTAAATGGCATTTTCAGAGTGTTTTTGTGTTGGATCTGAGAGGCTTTCTAAGATTAGGAAGGCCCTTCTGGCTAAATAAATGCTGAGGTCTTTTCTCCTCACCACCTTTCCATCATTCTTTGCTTCCTGATTCCTCTAATCATATCTGCAGCCATTCCCCTCACCTAAAATTACTTTTGCTCTAAGCAAGCATTACCAGGAAGAAAACCACGAGGAGAGTAGAAAATGCAGAGTAGATGGATAAAAAAAGATGATGGTAAAATATGACATTTTATAGTGTTGGATATGGTAATGGGTAGAAACAGAGGAATGGGAAAAATAGACAGGCTCCTTTGCCATGGCAACAATAAATGCATTTATTGTATAAACAGAAGGAGGGGGAAAGCAATTATTTGTTCCCTGAGCTTTTCTTTCCTAATCCTCCAGTTCTCCTGTTTTTAGTTTAAATTCTCAAAAAGATGGCAGCCAGTTACCTTGCATGACGTTGATCATTTCCTTAAATGCTCAAGATATGCAAGTATACACTTGAGTTCACAATATTTCACTAATTAAAAATAAATAAATCAAGGATTTCTTAAAAAGTTCATCAAAGAATAGCTTGTGTCCTATCTCATCAAGCACAGAAACGTGCCCTCTTTAAAATTTTGTATCTTTATTTTGATAGAATAAACTTACAAGCAATAATTAAGGTAACATGTACCATTTTTGTTCCATTTCAGTGTCATTAAAAAATAGTCTGATTCATTCATGTATGTCTCAAGGGTAAATGGCCATCAGTAAGGGTCTGACAGAGAAACACTAAGTGATTCTATTTCAAAAGGAAAGCCAATGTGCAGTGAGTAGCAGCACTTCATAATTCAAAAGGATACTTTTCTTTATTATGTCAAAATGCACCTGATGTCCTCTGGTTCCAGTGGGAAAAGGAAAGCTATTAAATACTTATGATAGTGAAACACTGTATTTTAGGAGATAGGAAAGATTGGGGGGAATATATGGCAAACCAACTGCAAGCCAAGAATACAGTGAGTTTCCCCAAAAGAATCGCTGTGTTTTCACAATATTCTTCCCATTTTGGATGGGTTAGTACAAAATTAAAAAGTGTGTAGTGTCATTTAATAAGTTTTCCAAATAATCCAAAATTTCAATATGAGCTGTAGGATGGATTGGGGTAAGTTAATGAGTGAAGAGCCTAAAAATATACCAAATGTCTAGGTACAAATATTGGCCCCACTGTTTGTTGCCTCTGATCACAGTCTCTACACGTATACAATTAGGATAACAAATTCTACTATAGAGAAGTGTTGTCAGGTTTAGTGCAGTGGCATAGAATGCAGCAAGTGGGGCACCTGGCATATGGTAGAGCTTCAAAAATAGGAATACATTTCCATTCTCACTGTCACTTTAGTTCAGATCTTTAGAATCTGTCCTTTGGACATTTTAATAGTTTCTGGTTTTCCTTGTCTACAGTCTCCCAATGGTTTTTCATTTTACTTACCTACCAGTATTTAAACAATATCTTTCACACAGTCTTCCTAACTTGTGTCATGTTCCATTTTCTAGAGAAGAACTTTTTTTTAAAATATATTTTTTATTGATTTCAGAGAGGAAGGGAGAGGGAGAGAAAGATAGAAACATCCAGTCCCACCAACAACACAGAGCAGGGTAACGATTAAAAAACCAGCTCTGAGGCTCCGTGGAGTTCTGGAAGGTGGAGCCCTGCGAGTTCCCACAGCCTCCCAGGCTCTTGTTTACACTCTTCCTCTTAAATCTGTGAGTTTGATTGTTGATCCCGGTGCATGTGATTGCCCAATTGGGGTCGCTAGCGGAGCTTGTAGGGGAAGATTGTTTTTGGGGAGCCTGGAAAACAGAGCTGAGAGTGGCGACTGGTGAAACAGATCTGGGCGGAGCTGGTTCAGGTACAATAGAGAACTCCTGGTCAGAGAGGACTTAAAGCCTTGGAGGTCAATCCAGACACACTGCCACCCAGAGGCAGAGCCACGAACTGACTCTTCTGTACATACAAATACAGCAGTAAGGGGAACCAATACGGCCTGCCTTAAAATCAGGACTGTGGCTTACAACACGGAGGAACAGTGTATCAGAGGGAAATTCAACATTCTCCTGAATTCCGGGCGTGCCAAAAAGAAGAGTAGAAGATCTGAAGCACCTGCATTACTGCACATTTTTATTTTATTTTTTTTTAATTAATTACTTTTTCACCTTTTAACTAAGAAAACATTGTTTTTCTTTTTTTTTTCC
>NW_005359880.1:1090726-1094094 GCF_000412655.1 Myotis brandtii
CGTAAAAAAAAAAAAAAAAAAAAAAAAAAAGAAAGATAGAAACATCAATGATGAGAGAGAATCATTGATTGACTGCCTCCCGCACTCCCCACACTAGGGATTGAGCCACAACCCGGGCATGTGCCCTTGACCAGAGTCGAACCCGGGACCCTTCAGTCTTCAGGCTGACACTCTATCTACTGAGCCAATCCAGTTAGGGCGAGAAGAACTTTTTAAAAAAAATATGTTTTTATTAGAGAAGAGAGAGAGAGAGAGAGAGAGAGAGAGAGAGAGAGAGAGAGAGACATCAATGAGAGAGAAACATCATTGAGTGGCTGCTGCCTGCACATCCCTCACTGGGGATCAAGCCCACAACCCATGCATATGCCCTGATTGGGAATCAAACTAGTGACCTCTTGGTTCATGGGTTGATGTTCAACCACTGACCCACACTGGCCAGGCTAGAGAAGAACATTTTATCATAGTATTAAAGGACATCCATAATCTGACCCCAAATAACATCCTATATAATAAAAGCCTAGGTAGCATCTCATGACATCGTCACAAGATGGCCGCCACAAGATGGCTGGCAGGGGAGGGCAGTTGTGGGCAATCAAGCCAGCAGGGGAGGGCAGTTGGGGGCGACCAAGCCAGCAGGGGAGGGCAGTTGGGGGCGACCAGGCCAGCAGGGGAAGGCAGTTGGGGGTGAGATCAGGCCAGCAGGGGAGGGAAGTTGGGGGGCAAGATCAGGCTGGCAAGGGAGGGCAGTTGGGGATGACCAGGCCGGCAAGGGAGGGCAGTTGGGGATGAGATCAGGCAAGCAGGGGAGGGCAGTTGGGGGCGACTAGGCCAGCCGGGGAGGAAGTTGGGGGTGACTAGGCCAGCAGAGGAGGGCAGTTGGTAGCGATCAGGCCAGCAGGGGAGGGCAGTTGATAGCGATCAGGCAGGCAGAGGAGTGGTTAGGTGTCAATCAGGCTGGCAGAGGAGCAGTTAGGGGGCGATCAGGCTGGCAGGCAGAAGCGGTTAGGAGCCAGCCATCCTGGATTGTGAGAGGGATGTCCAACTGCCAGTTTAGGCCTGATCCCACAGCGGGATCCCACCGGCAGTCGGACATTCCCCAAGGGGTTCCAGATTGGAGAGAGTGCAGGCTGGGCTAAGGGACACCCCCCAACCCCCATGCATGAATTTTGTGCACCAGGCCTCTAGTTTACTTATAAAGACCTTTTTTACTGTTGGCCATTTCCTCAACATGTCCTGATTTATTTCTCTTCATAATTTCATTCAATACCCCCAAACTATAATATTTCTCATTTTTGCATATTGAAATACTATTTAATACTTTATATCCCAGCTTCCATGACATACTTTCCTTGAAATCTTCCTTAATCCTTTAGACAAAAGTGATCTCTCTACTTCTGTAACTGCCTAACAATTCCTTATAATATTAATAATAAACGCCATATATTTATATAATGCTAAATTCGAGGATACTTTACAATTTAGATATTATCTAACCTGTCAAGAGTAGTTATTTGACATTAAAAATAACTCTCCATCCATTTTCTCCCTCTGACTTTTGAAACACTAGATTTCTTACTACCTACCTGGCTTCCCTTTCTCAGTCTTCTCAGTGGGTATATTAGTTTTCCAGGGCGACCTTAAAAATGTATGAAAAACTGGAGGGCTTAAAACAACTTAAATGTATTGCTTCAAAAACCTGTACATGAAAGTTTATAGCAGCTTTATTCATTATCAGCAAAATCTGGAAACAACTAAGGTGTCTTCCAATAGGTGAATAGCTAGTCCATCTGTGGCACATACATACAATAAAATATGATTTAAAAGTAAAAAAAGGAAAAGAAAACCACACAAAAAAACACCCCACGAACTATCAAGACACAAAATGTATGGATGAATGGTAAATGTATATTTCTGGGTGAAAAAAGTCTGAAAAGGCTACCTACTGTATGACTGTATTAATAGGACATTCTAGAAAGGTAAAACTATAGAGACAATAGATCAGTCATTTCTGGAGTCAGGGCAGGGGGAAGGTTGAAAAGGTGGAACACAGAGGATAATGGTGGTGGACTCCTTCTGTATGAAACTAATGTACCGATACCTGACAGTATGCACTTGTTAAACCCCATTGAACTCTACCGCACAAAGAGTAAGTTTTAATGTATGTGAATGAAAAAAATCATTTAGGAGGTCAAGGGATTTCAGGGTGGAATACATAATGTGACAGACCAGTCCAACTATGTTACAAATGTGTGATTAGAAACCTCACTGCAAGGATTAGGGGGAAAGTTGGCTCACCATAATAACTGGTAATGAGTGAATACTGTAAGACTAGAGGAAAAAGGAATTGTACATAACCATTGTATTCTAGTTGATAAAGTCTTCCATGGGGGAATGAACTAACAATTCTGAAACCACTGTATATTTATACTGGAATTAAATGATTAAGTAAATGCAGGTCAGATAGTAGGAGCCAGGTTTCTCACTGTTGAAGTAGGAGTTTATATGTAAGCAAGTGGAGGAGGCAGGCATGATCCCTGTGGTTATGGATTATAGTTGGAGACATCAGTGTGAACTCATGCTTACCCTACTATAGATACAGATATTTACATATTGCAATATTTATAGATATGTGTATGTACAGGGGTTAGTTATATGAACTTTTTTTGCTCTGTCAGCTGAAAGGGCTTAGAAGCAAGGACACATCTAGCACCCATACATCATTCTATCTAATAATAGACAAAGATTGAAATTGACTATACCTTTGCTATGCCTCCCATTGGCTAATCAGCGAGATATGCAAATTAACCACCAACAAAGATGGCGGTTAATTTGCATACGTAGGCGCGAAGCAGCGGAGCAAAGACTGAAGGTGGCTCCAGCCGGAGCAGTGAGGACTGTGAAGGAGGTTCCGGCCGGAGCAGCGAGGGCTGTGAAGGCAGCTCCAGCCGGAGCGGCACCAGTTTTCCTCCGGCACCTGGGACCCAGGCCTGTTGCACGAATATTTTCATGCAACAGGCCTCTAGTCTACACTAATAAAAGAGAAACATGGTAATTGGCGTACAACCGCTACCCTTTTCATTGGCTAATCAGTGAGTATATGCAAATTAACTGTCAGCCAAGATGGCGGCCGGCAGCCAGGCACTGAAGCGAGCAGAGAGGCTTGCTTGCTGAGGACTCCAAGTTCCTCGCCTCACTTGCCGGCCTCTCAGTTGCAACTCTAAGCAACTATATACTATGTTGCAAATAAGAAGCTAAACAAAACCCCAGAAAAGGGCTTCCATTCAGCCGGGCTCGGACCGCAACATTGTATCTATGTTTTCAGCAGCGAGGCCTCAGAGCTAAAGCTGGCCCAGAAAAAAAAAAAAAAA
>NW_005359880.1:1094679-1118685 GCF_000412655.1 Myotis brandtii
TGACAGGGGGCAGCGCCCAACCCCCTGATTGGCCCTGCTCTGTGCGTGACAGGGGTTGGCGCCGCAACCTCCCCATCGACCCTGCCTTGAGTGTGACAGGGGGCGGGGGCCCAACCCCCCAATCGGCCCTACCCTGAGCGTGACTGAGGGTGGCATTGCAACCTCCCGATCCGCCCTGCTCTGTGCATGACGGGGCGGCGCCCCAACTCCCCAATCGGCCCTGCTCTGAGCCTGACCAGGGGCTGCACTTAGGGATTGGGCCTGCCCTCTGCCACCCGGGAGCAGGCCTAAGCCAGCAGGTCGTTATCTCCCGAGGGGTCCCAGACTGCGAGAGGGCACAGGCCGGGCTGGGGGACCCCCCTCCCCCCGCCCCCCGAGTGCACAAATTTTTGTGCACCGGGCCTCTAGTTCTTCAATAAAAGGAACCAGGAATCCTTGGAGAAAATGGCAGATTATATAGTAAACACACAAGATGAGCCTGGAGCATCTTATAGTGATAGAAAGTATGAAAGTGCTAAAAAAATTTATCCACAATGATGGGGCGTGTCAAAAGGAGACAAGAGCCAAAAGAAGGAGCTTCTAATAGCCAAAGATGGAACAATTTGAGCAAAAAAAAAAATTGTTTCATTAGAATATAATCCAGAATATAAAATAAACATCTGTAAATCCATACTGATATAAATAAATGATTGAATAACTAAACAATTGTGAGAGAATAGACTAATCTTCCATGCAGAAGAATTCCAAATAATTAATGTGGCCACTCATTCTCAAGGAAGTGGAGAGTAACTCCCCATACCTTAAATATGGGCTGCACGTAGAGACTTACTTCCAGAGAATACAGTATGGAAAAGGTTGTAAAAAGAGTAATTTTACAGGGGAGAAACTTGATAAACACTATTTCAGCCAGGAGATGAATAGTGATATCATGTTGATAGTATGTACATAGTATAATATGATGTGATGAGAATAGCACTTTACCTCTGTGGTCTTCCTCCCTAGATAACATCCTATCTAAAAATAGACAAACATGGTAATTGACCGTACTTTCGCTACGCCTCCCATTGGCTAATCAGCGTGATATGCAAATTAACCGCCAACCAAGATAGCGGCTAATTTGCATACTGCAGGCAGGGCGGGACAGCACCATCCCACCTGCCCCACTGCCATTTGGGCCTGCTATTTGCGACCTGTGGCGGTGGGGCAGGACAGCACCATCCCGCCTGCCCTGCCACCATCTGGGCCTGCTATCTGCAACCCAGGGCAGCAGGCGTCCCAGGCTTGAAGGCAGCCGGGCGGGGCAGCGAAGGCTTGAAGGTGGCAGGGCAGGGCAGCGAAGGCTTGAAGGCGGCAGAGGGGGCAGCGAAGGCTTGAAGGCGGCAGAGGGGGCAGTGAAGGCCCCGAGGGGTCCCAGACTGTGAGAGGGCACAAGTGGGGCTGAGGGACACCCCCCCACCCCCCACCCCTTCCAGTGCACAAATTTTTGTGCACCGGGCCTCTAGTATAATCATAAATGATCATGAGAAAAACAGACCCCAAGTGAAGATTGTAGAAAATTCCTGACCAGTACTTTTCAATACATTCAAGACCATCAGAAACAAACAAAAAGAAAATATATGAGAAATTATCACAGCCAAGAGGAATCTAAGAAGACATGCTGACTAACTATGATGTGGTATCCTGGATGGAATCCTTTGAACAAAAAATGGACATAAGGTAAAAACTAATGACATTTTAATAAAGTCTGGGCTTTATTCAAAATTTTTGTATAAATATTGGTTCATTGATTGTGACCAATGCACCATACTAATGTAAGATGTTAATTGATAGGGGAATTCTGGGTATGAGGTGCATGGGAATTCTTTTTTTTTTTATTAAATTTATTGGGGTAACATTGGTTAATAAGATTTTATAGGTTTCAAGTATACAATTCTATCATGCATCATCTGTATATTGCATTGTGTGTGCCCACCACCCAAAGTCAAATCATCTTCCACATATTTGACCCCCTTTATCTGTTAAGACTGCCCCCCCCCACTCCCTTCCCTCTGGTAACCACCATGCTGTTGTCTGTGTCTATGAGTTTTTGTTTGTTTGTTTTTCTTGTTTGTTCATTTGTTGCTTTAAGTTTTATATCCCACATATGAGTGAAATCATATATACAACTTTAAATCTAAAACTTCTAAGATAAAAAGTGTATCAAAAAATTCCTATGCTGCCCAGCTGGCATGGCTCAGTGGTTGAGCATCGATCTATGAACCAAGAGGTCACAGTTCCATTCCTGGTCAGGGCACATGCCTAGGTTGCAGGCTCAATCCCCAGTTTGGGGCATGCAGGAGGCAGCTGATCAATGATTCTTTCTTATCATTGATGTTTCTCTCTCTCTCTCTCTCTCTCTCTCTCCTCTCTCTCTCTTTCTCCCTCCCTCTCTCTCCCTCCCTCGCCCCTCTCCTCTTCCTCTCCCTTCATCTCTGAAATCAATAAAAATATATTTTAAAAATTCCTATGCCAAGTTTGCCTCATACCAATTACATCAGAATATCTGGAGTGTAAGCTAAGCATCATCACTTTTTAAGAAGAACCCAGAAAATATCAATGTGCAGCAAAATTTGGGAACCTCTGCTATAGAAGCTCCGAGGCATGGAGGCCGTTATATTCTGGCATTCTTTACTTCACTCAAAATGTTCCAAACTAAATGAAACTGTTGAGTGTTGCTTCTATTTTATACCTATGTGAAGTTGAATTTTTAATGAGTGTGATAAAAATAAAGTACTGGAACAAGTTGCCCATTTGAGCACCACTTGATGTAACACTATTGAGTACGGAGACACTGACAAATATTTCAAGTGCATACTAACAAGCACTATTATCTCTTAAAATATTGCAATTTTTCCTGCAATTGAAATGAAAAAGACATTCACACGCACACCCTTTTCTTTGTCTGGTCCCAGTCCCCCCACCAGAATATATCAATGTGTTCTAGTGAACCCCCACCCTGGATTCATTTTTTTTTTTACCCCTTTTTGACCTGTTTTGTGCTCTAGGAGGCTGACTCTATGGACTGCAACACCCTGGCCCCTGGCCCTCTGGTTTCCAGTGGGTTCAGACAGGATGGAAAAGATAGGTAGGGTATTTTTAGCCTCACTCTTTATCCTCCTCACTGGGGTCTGCCAGTGGCCGTGTTTGTCCCAACTCCAACTCCCACTTGGCTCTGGCATTGTTCCCTTTCCTCACCATGTTAGGCCGAGGAGAAGTAATGGCTTCGGCTGTGGCTAGTCTTTGGTAACTCACCATCCCTTGTTGGATTTTTAAAATGTTTGCCTGTACCTCTATAAATAGTCTATTCATTGACATATTTTTAGTTTAACCCTTTGAGGAAGTCATCTGTTCCCTGTCAGAATACTGCCTGATACAGTGTATAGTTGTCTACCCTCTGTTCTTGGGAATAATACGCCCCCACCTTTTTTTTTTTTTTAACTTAAGAAAATGTCCTGCCTACCTTTTGGCTTTAAAAATATCCTCTATTTTGTGAAATGATGCTGAAAGTAGAGAACACTATTTTCCCTAAACCCTTACTTGGCAAAAGAATAAGTTGGCAAACATATGCTGGTTCACCACACATTTTTTAAATTTCACTTTTGAAATCCAGAGTCTGGGAACCATTGAACTAAATGAGTCTTTGACTTTGAAACATTAAGGGAATTCAGCTATAATTCCTTTTACCACAAGAATCTTACAAATTTGGTGAAAGTTGCCAATGTGAAAGTTGTCATGGCAGGCACTCAAGTTACTAGGGTCCAGTTGTTTGTATAACTTATTTCCCACTCCTGGTAAAGAGAGCAATAGTATCAGGGGAAAATAGGGGAAACTATAAAAATTGAAGTGGTTATTTCTGCATCTTTCAATATTACATTTCATGGAGAGCTGATGGGGAAGGGACAGAAGCAGAGGATATAAGTGCATCTGAAAGTTTTAGCAAGATGTTGAAATCACTCGTCTATGAAGTGTGGATGTTTGGTGATAGTGACTTAGAACTTCTATGTTCCAGAAATGTCTGTATTTGCACTATTCCAAGTATTTTTAATTATGAATGATTACAGAAGCTCATTTATGGGTGACTTCATTACTGAGCAACACACATTGAGCATATGTGTTTATCGATGTTTAAAATTGAATGTGTTTCATAATGTCAAATACAGCCAATCTATAATTGAAATAAAAATTTTAAAGTACCCTATGCTTGGGCAGGGTAGGGAACTTAGGGTATATATTTAGCCTGGTTCAATCTCCTTGACTTTAAAATTCTTCTTTGTTGGAAATGTAATATCCTTCTTTGCTGTATCATATTGCATTTAATTTTGATTGCAAAGGCATTAACACGTGATTGGTTTTTAGTTTTCATCTGTTTAAGACATTATTTTGTTGTTTTTGTCCTCATGACTTTCCCTGCTCTGCACTTAGCTTAAGAAAATACACCAAGCAATCTTTAAAAATTTATTCTTTCCTTTTAGACACTTTAAAAGGGAACTTTAGAAGGGCTGAATAGCTTAGTCCCTAAATAGAGGGATTTTTTTTTTACACAGTTATAATCCAAACACAAGCTATTGTCAACATAGCATGGAAGAAGAATTGGTCAACTCAAGGATTTTCTTCCTCTTTACATTTCTATTATTGAAACAAATTAATGGGAACTTTAAACACTGATTTATTTCCTCTTTTGTCTGGTGGTGGAAGCCAATCGATGGAAAACCTGGGAATGATCAGTAGTCATGTTTCCCACCACATGTAGAGTGTTAGTAAGAGGGAATGAAACCCACTTATATTAGGAAGCAGAGATAAGAGATGGAGAAGGTTATTGGTGTTTTTTTGGGTTCCTGAAGACCAGCTGCATGTCTGCTTTTCTTGTTACTTGGCTGTTTAAATCTCCCTGATTCCGTGAAATAAAAATTCTCCTATTCAGCTACGCTATTAGGTTAGGGTAGCTATGTGTAGCTTGAATTAACGTAAGTAAAAAGAGGAAATTGAGGAAATATCCTGAGGTAGCTTCCAGAATTAAAGGACGAGTTGACCAGCTAAGCCTCAGGGAAGCAGGGGCAGGCATTCTAGGAGGCACTCAGAGCCTAGGGTCAGAAGTTAGGTACCATCAGGACTCATTTGTCCCTCATGTGCTCTCTGTGGAGAAATATTTTGATATATTGCCTGCTATGTGTCCCCCCAGTACTTTCATTTAGTCAACCCGTAATCCTCTTCCATTCATGGGCATTTTTTTTTTTTTATCCATTGCCACAGAAGAAGATGTTATGGCAGACTCTGTTTCGAGTCTCAAAAATGCAGACCAGAAGTGAATTTAGGCTCTGAAGACTAACAGAGCCATCCCAAGTTAGGGGGAAAGAAGAAAGGCACGGGAAAAGCAAAGAGAGCTACATTGGTGTACCGTTAAAAAAAGAGGCTCTGCCTACAGATGACTCCATCATTACACAAAAAACAGTGGGCATTTTTGTTTATTGGTGTTTTTTGTTGTTGTTGTTAATCCTCACCTAAAGATAGTTTTTCCATTGATTTTTAGAGAGAGTGGAAGGTAGGTGGAGAGACAGAGAGAGAGAAACATCAATGTGAAAGAGACACATTGATTGATTGCCTCCCACAGGTGCCCCAACCAGGGCCAGGGATTTAGCCTGCAACCTAGGTACGTGCCCTTGACAGGAATCAAACCTGGGACCCTTCAGTCTGTGGGCTGACACTCTATCCACTGAGCCATACTGGCTAGGGATAAAAGGCCTTCTTTAGGAAGAAAGAGGAGGAGGAGGAGGGAGAATAGGAGGAAATGGAGGAGGAAGGAAGAGAAACATGGTTATAAAGAATAAAATGACAATAAATACATACCTATCAATAATTACTTTAAATGTAAATGGCTTAAATGCTCCAATCAAAGGACATAGGGCAGCTGAATGAATCAGAAAACAAGACCCATATATAGCTCGGCCAGCATGGCTCAGTGGTTGAGCATTAACCTATGAGCGAGGAGGTCTCAGTTTGATTCCTGGTCAGGGCACATGCCTGGGTTGAGGGCTTGATCCCCATTGGGGGGCATGCAGGAGGCAGCTGATCAATAATTCTCTCTCATTACTGATGTTTCTATCTCTCTCCTTCTGCCTTCCTCTCTAAAATCAATAATAATCATATATAATAAAAAGCTAATATGCAAATTGTCCCCTCGGGAGTTCAACCAACTAGGAGTTTGACCGCTCACTGTGATGTGTGCTGACCACCAGGGGGCGGTGCAGAATGAAGGAAGGCCCCACAGATCTGCCCTGATTGCCAACCAGGCCTAGGGACCCTACCCATGCACGAATTTTGTGCACTGGGCCTCTAGTAATAATAATAATAATAATAATAATAATAATAATAATAATAAAAGACCCAGGTATATGCTGCCTATAAGAGATAATAATAAAGACCCAGGTATATGCTGCCTATAAGAGATTCACTCCAAATGAAAGATACACAGACTAAAAGTAAAGGGATGGAAAAAATATTTCATGTAAATGGAAATAAACTTTATCATAGGTATGTATGTGTGGGAAGAAAACATAGTGTGTGTGTATATATATATGCATCCACTGGGGTCTTGGAATGTATATGGGCAGATAAGGGGGACTACTGTACAACCAATCTATAATTGAAACAAAAATTTACTTAGAAGTTTGTAGAACATTACTCAATGCATTTCAGAAAAGAATTAGGGGTGAGCAAGGGGAGTCATTGAACCTGATGTAACCTTTGGCATGGACCCATGTAGATCAACACCTGCAAAACAGACAGGATGAGGAGTCAGATGACAAATTCAAAAGATGACCAAAGGTCAAAACCTTTGCTTATCCTGGGCCCTGCCTACTTTCCTTCTCCACTGTCCTCTGCTTAGAAGTTAGAAGTGAACTCAAGGAAAACAAATAGGAACCCAAGTCCACTGAGGTTTAGTTTATTCTACTGTTGGTAAAATAGGATCTTAGTGAAGAAATTAAGTTCAGTTGCGTAATAAATTGCCATACTTTCTGAACACCTGCTTACTAGTATATGGCCTGAAATTCAAATTCTGTCTTCTCCTGCAGGCTATGTTTTTTTTCTATGTGGCAGAAAACCTGGCTGCTGGCAGCTGCAGCTCACAACCACATATAATCACCATCTGAGGGGGAAAAGCTTTTCACCCCTTTTACTTCCACCTCTTAGTCCCCCATCCCAGATCCTGTGTGCAAAGCTTCATAGAACATTCAAAATTACTCCGTATTAATTTCAGATGTACAGTAAAGTAGTTAGAAAATCATACACTTTACAGAGTAGTACCCCCACTGCTTCAAGTGCCAAACCCGCCCTCATACTTTTACCTCAGTATTATTGGCTATATTTCCTCAAAGGACGATCTTGACTGGCCTTCTTCTATTCATGTTCCCACCCCATTGACCAATTATAGTGTGTAGTGAGAGATGTTATGATAGATCCTGCTTGGACCATGTGCTGTGTGGGCTCTGAAGCCAGGATGCTGTCACTTGCAGCACCCTCCCCACCCTGATTCATGGACTTGAAGTTGCAGAAGTAGTTTCTCTGCCAAAAATAAATAAACAAACAAACAAACACTTAATCTTTTCATTATAAATTTGTGAACTGTACAGCAGCTTAACTCTGAGTCTTGGTTTATAGGCCAGTGAATAGAGCTGGTGCTTTTTGCTCTCAAATCCCATTATACTACTGCAAAGAACAAAGTGCTCTGTGCTATGTGAAAATTGATTTATAGTATGTGTGTACCAATCATCAGGATTATCAGAAATGTTGGCCACTTTCTTTAAGGTTCAGAGGGACTTAAATCTGAAATGCATTTCTATGAAAACTTCATTTAGCAGCATAATTCTGAGATAATTCTAGCCAAACTGTTTATTTATAGTAGCCTTTTTGTTGTTGTTGTAAATAAATAATTCAATTGACTTGCCTTTCAACTCTAAACAGCCTTATGATCACAGTTTAAATAGCTGCTGTGAAGTCTCATTGCCATTATGTAGCTTTTCAGGCAGTCAGACTAATACATGCCTTCCACATCCATGCCATTAGCATGCTAAAGGGCAAGAAAAGATGTCCCAACAAATTAGGAACCTAAATTCTTGTAAATGAACAGTGCACAACAGTAACTGGACCGCTTTGAGGATTATGTTACATATAGGATTTCATGTAACATGTATTCTATGAAAATTAAAATCTCTCTTTGGTGTGTGAATTTTAAATAATAGTGTAGATAAATAATCATTGTAAAGTATTTATAAAATAAAGCACCCTTGTTTTGGTTTTTCTTAATTATACAAATGGAAAACCACAAGATATGCCTTTTATACTTTTGTCTAATGCATATTTTTTTTTTTAATTTATTTTAAATTTTTTTTATTGCTTAAAGTATTACAAAGGGTATTACATATGTGTCCTTTTTTTCCCCGCCCTTGACAATCCCCTGGCCTCCCCTACCCCCCAGTGTCTTATGTCCATTGGTTTTGCTTATATGCATGCATACAAGTCCTTCGGTTGATCTCTTACCCCCTTCCCTCCTGCCCCCCAACCCTCCCCAGCCTTCCCGCTGCAGTTTGACAATCTGTTTGAGGCAGCTCTGCCTCTGTATCTATTATTGTTCAAAAGTTTATAATGGTCTCTATTATCCATGAATGTGTGAGATCATGTGGTATTTTTCCTTCATTGACTGGCTTATTTCACTTAGCATAATGCTCTCCAGTTCCATCCATGCCGTTGCAAATGGTAAGAGTTCCTTCTTTTTTACAGCAGCATAGTATTCCATCGTGTAGATGTACCACAGTTTTCTAATCCATTCATCTACTGATGGGCACTTAGGCTGTTTCCAAATCTTAGCTATGGTGAATTGTGCTGCTATGAACATATGGGTGCACATATCCTTTCTGATTGGTGTTTCTGGTTTCTTGGGATATATTCCTAGAAGTGGGATCACAGGGTCAAATGGGAGTTCCATTTCCAGTTTTTTGAGGAAACTCCATACTGTCTTCCATAGTGGCTGCACCAGTCTGCATTCCCACCAGCAGTGCACAAGTGTTCCTTTTTCTCCACATCCTCTCCAGCACTTGTCGTTTGTTGATTTGTTGATGATAGCCATTCTGACAGGTGTGAAATGGTACCTCATTGTTGTTTTGATTTGCATCTCTCGGATGATTAGTGACTTTGAGCATGTTTTCATATGTCTCTTGGCTTTCTGAATGTCCTCTTTTGAAAGGTGTCTATTTAGGTCCTTTGCCCATTTTTTGATTGGATTGTTTATCTTCCTTTTGTTAAGTTGTATGAGTTCCCTATAAATTTTGGAGATTAGGCCCTTATCAGATATAATGTTGGCAAATATGTTCTCCCATGTAGTGGGCTTTCTTGTTGTTTTGTTGATGGTTTCTTTTGCTGTGCAGAAACTTTTTATTTTGATGTAGTCCCATTTGTTCATTTTCTCTTTAGTTTCAACTGCCCTAGGAGCTGTATCAGTGAAGAAATTGCTTTGGCATATGTCTGAGATTTTGTTGCCTTTGAATTCTTCTAGAATTTTTATGGTTTCCTGTCGTACATTTAAGTCCTTTATCCATTTTGAGTTTATTTTTGTGTATGGTGTAAGTTGGTGGTCTAGTTTCATTTTCTTGCATATATCTGTCCAATTTTCCCAACACCATTTATTGAAGAGACTATCTTGGCTCCATTGTATGTTCTTGCCTCCTTTGTCAAATATTAATTGAGCATATTGGTTCGGGCTAATTTCTGGACTCTCTATTCTATTCCACTGATCTATATGTCTGTTCTTGTGCCAGTACCAGGCAGTTTTGAGAACAGTGGCTTTGTAATACAGCTTGATATCTGGCATTGAGATCCCACCTACTTTGTTCTTTCTCAGGATCGCTGCAGCTATTCGGGGTCTTTTTTTATTCCAGATGAATTTTTGGAGAGTTCGTTCTAGATCTTTGAAGTAGGCCATTGGTATTTTAATGGGAAGTGCGTTGAATTTATAGATTGCTTTGGGTAGTATGGACATTTTAATGATGTTGATTCTACCAATCCAAGAACATGGTATGTTCTTCCATCTCTTTATGTCTTCCTCTATCTCTTTTTTCAACGTCCTGTAGTTTTCTGAGTAGAGGTCTTTTACCTCTTTAGTTAAGTTTATTCCTAGGTAGCTTAATTTTTTTGGTGCGATGGTAAATGGGATTGTTTTTATAATCTCTCTTTCTGAAAGTTCACTATTGGTGTATAGAAATGCCTCAGATTTCTTGGGGTTAATTTTGTATCCTGCTACATTGCCAAATTCATGTATTAAGTCTAGTAGTTTTTTGATGGAGTCTCTAGGGTTTTGTATGTATAATATCATGTCGTCTGCAAATAAGGACAGTTTTACTTCCTCTTTTCCAATTTGGATGCCTTTTATTTCTTCTTCTTGTCTAATTGCAATGGCTAATACTTCCAGGACTATGTTGAACAGGAGTGGTGAGAGTGGGCATCCCTGTCTTGTTCCTGTTCTTAGGGGAAATGGTGTTAGTTTTTGTCCATTGAGTATGATGTTGGCTGTGGGCCTGTCATATATGGCTTTTATTATGTTGAGGTATGATCCTTCTACTCCCACCTTGCTGAGAGTTTTTATCAAAAATGGGTGTTGAATTTTGTCAAATGCTTTTTCTGCATCAATTGATATGACCATGTGGTTTTTTTCTTTCAATTTGTTTATGTGATGGATCACATTTATTGATTTGTTTGCAAACTTTTTACTCTTTGGGAAGCAGTGATGAGAAAAGTTGTGGGCAGAGAAGTGGGAAGGAAAGAGTAGACTGTAGAGTTGAGGAAATATCAACTTGCTATTCTCAACACCTCTCTCTGGTACCCATTTGTTACCTACTTTCTTCTACCCCTTGTTTTATCTCCAGGCACCTCCAAGGTAGTGATGGTTCTCCAGAAGACCTTTCCATTGTTTCTGCTCTTGCTGCTGACCCTGCTGGGGCTGGGGCTGGGGCAGCCCTCCTATGGCGAGACCATGTCTGATTGATTCCATCGGCAACATGTGGATTCTAATGTGACAAGTGGCGACAACTTGTACTGCAACGCGATGATACAAAAACAGGGGATGACTACTCATATTTGCAAGCAATTGAACACCTTCATCCATGAAATATTGGGACCATTAATAGCATCTGCAACAACCCCAATATCAAGTGCAATAATGGCAAAATGAACTGCCATGCAGGTTTAGTGAGAGTCACAGACTGAAGTGTTTGAGTATTTTGGGTTGTTTTTATTGTAGTTTATTTCTAACATTATGCCATCGTGGTCTGAGAAGAAGCTTTTTATGATTTCAATCTTCTTGAATTTGTGGAGACTTTGCTTGTGACCCAATATGTGGTCTATTTTTGAATATGTCCCATGAGCACCTGAGAGGAATGTATATTCCATGGCTTTGGGGTGAAGTGTTCTGAAGATGTCAATTAAGTCCATCTGATCTAGTGAGTCATTTAGGATTGCTGTTTCTTTGCTGATTGTTTGTCTATCGGACTTATCCAGTGGTGTCAGTGGTGTATTAAAGTCCCCTACTATGATTGTATTGTTGTCGATCTCTCCTTTGATATCTTCCAGGAGTTTTTTTATGTATTTGGGTGCTCCTGCATTGGGTGCATATATGTTTACCAGGGTTATATCTTCTTGTTGTATTGATCCCTTTAGTATTATGAAGTGGCCTTCCTTATCTCTTGTTATGGCCTTCACTTTGAGGTCTATTTTGTCTGATATAAGTATTGCTACCCCAGCTTTCTTTTCCTTTCCATTTGCCTGAAAGATATTTTTCCATCCCTTCACTTTCAGTCTGTGTGAGTCCCTTCTAATGAGGTGGGTCTCTTGTAGACAGCAGATGTATGGGTCATGTTTTTTTATCCATTCAGCCACTCGATGTCTTTTGGTTGGAGCATTTAGTCCGTTTACGTTTAAAGTTATTATTGAAAGGTACTTGTTTATAGCCATTTCTTTTTGTGTGTGGCTGTTTTCTTTCTGAGCTTTTTATTCCTTCTTTTTACACCAGTCCCTTTAGCATTTCTTGCATTGCAGGCTTGGTGGTGATAAACTCCCTTAGCCTTTTTTTGTCTGTGAAGCTTCTTATTTCCCCTTCAATTTTGAATGATAGCCTTGCTGGATAGAGTATTCTTGGGTTCAGTCCTTTGCTTTGCATCACTTTGTAAATTTCTGTCCATTCTTTTCTGGCCTGATGTGTTTCTGTTGAGAAATCATTTGATAATCTAATGGGAGATCCCTTGTATGTAACTTTCCGTCTCTCTCTTGCAGCCTGTAAGATTCTCTCTTTGTCCTGAACATTTGCCATGGTAATTATGATGTGTCTTGGTGTGGGTCTTTTCGGGTTCACCTTGTTTGGGACTCTCTGTGCTTGTGTGACTTTTTTCTTCCCCACTTCAGGGAAGTTTTCTGATATTATTTCTTCGAGTAGGTTTTCTAATCCTTGTTCATCTTTCTGTTGTTCTGGCACCCCTATTATTCGTATGTTGTTTCGTTTCATGTTGTCCCAAAGCTCCCTTAGGCTCTCCTCCTGTCTTTTAATTTTTTTCTCCAATTGCAGTACAGTTTGGGTGTGTTTTGCTTCCTTGTCTTCTAATTCACTAATTCGGTCCTCCGCTTCTCCTAGTCTACTGTTGATGCTTTCAATGGTGTTTTTTATTGCAGCTATATCGCTCTTCATTTCTTCTTGGGTCTTGCATAAGTTATTGATTTTTTCATCTGTTTCTTCTTGCTTCTTGCATAAGTAGTTGATTTTTTCCTCCATCCGGTTTATGCACGCTAGGACCCTTATTCTGAATTCTTTTTCTGTCATGTTGCATGCCTCTGTCTCACTTAGCTGCTTTTCTGGCGAGTCCTCCTTTTCTTTCCTTTGGGGGTTTCTTTGCCTACCCATGTTTGATCTCACTGACATATCTAGATGTTGAGTCGTTCAGTGGCTGCTCCCTGGGTGGCAGTGGCTCCTTGGGCTGTGGTTGCTCCTTGGGTGGTTGCGGTAGCAGCTGCTCCTCAGTTGGCAGCAGCTCCTCTGGTGGGTGTTGTTCACAGCTGTGGTGGCTCTTCTGGCTGGTGGGGGGAGGCTTCACGTACAGCTGCTGTTCCTCAGACAGAGGGTGTGGTGATCAGGAGGCTGCTGTTGCTTGGATCTGCTTAGTCCTGCCAGGTATTTAGGAGAGTGTTGAATTTCCCTGTGATACACTGTTCCTCCGTGTTGTAAATCACAGTCCTGATTTTAAAGCAGGCCGTATTTGTGATCCAGACTGCCTTAATTTGTGTTCACCTAAGAGTCAGTTTGTGGCTCAGCCTCTGGGTGGCAGTGTTTTGGGGTTGGCCTCTGAGGCTATACGGCTTCTCTACTTAAAACTGGTTTGGGGAGGTCAACTGCCCAGAGCTGGTTCTTAAATAATCGTTACCCTGCTCTGCCTGTCTAATGCATATTAACTGAGCAGTTTCTACATCTAAGATACTGTGATAAAAAGTTGATAAGACACAACTTTTGCCCCCAGGGCATTTATATAGATACTAGTGGGCTGATGCACGAAATTCGTGTACATTAAAAGGGAATTAATTAGAGGAAATATTTTAATATTGCTATTTGCCCTTTCAATTTGTTCTTCAATTTCCTCTCTATACATTTCAAGTGTTTTTCTTTCTTTTTTTTAAAAAAAATATGTTTTTTACTGCCTGGCCAGTGTGGCTCAGTGGTTGAGCATCATCCCATGCACCTAGAGCAGTGGTCGGCAAACTCATTAGTCGACAGAGCCAAATATCAACAGTACAACGATTGAAATTTCTTTTGAGAGCCAAATTTTTTAAACTTAAACTATATAGGTAGGTACATTGTTATTAACTTAATTAGGGTACTCCTAAGGCTTAGGAAGAGCCACACTCAAGGGGCCAAAGAGCCGCACGTGGCTCACGAGCCGCAGTTTGCCGACCACTGACCTAGAGGGATGATGCTCTAAAAAAAGTTTTTATTAATTTCAGAGAGAGGAAGGGAGAGGGAGAGAGAGATAGAAACATCAATGATGAGAGAGAATCATTGATCTGCTGCCTCCCGCATGTCCCCTACTGGGGATGGAGACCACAACCTGAGCATGTGCTCTGACCAGGAATCAAACTGGGGAACCTCTAGGTGCATGGGATGATGCTCAACCACTGATCCACACCGGCCAGGACTAAAGTGTTTTTCTTTCATTGCTTTTTAACTATTTAATTTAGCTGTGAATTGCTAAAACCTTTAGAAAAAAAAATGAAGTGTATTTTAGGAGTACTGTTTGTGTTTCATGTAGAAAATTGACTTTAGGCTTTTATTAAATCAGCTTTTACATGATCTCCTCTAAACTTTCCACTGTTAAACTTATTTCTAGTGTAGTCAGTGGCACTGGCTACCATTTACTCAATCAAATAAGCTGACCTGTTAATTATCTGCAAATGGCATGTCAAATGACCTCATAGTTTAAACACACTTATGTAAAAGGCTTTCTCTTCTAATGTTTACTTTTATTTCAGAATCCATTACTTAATTAAACAGCATATTATTTTTTTAAAATCCTCACCTGGAGATAAGTTTTATTGATTTGAGAGAGAGGGAGAGAGAGAGTGAGACAGATAGACAGAGAGAGAAGAGTGAGAGAAAGAGAAAGAGATGAGAGAGAAACATTGAACGGTTGCTTCCCGTATGCACCCTGACTGGGGATTGAACTGGCAACCTATGTATGTGTTCCGATTGGGACTTGAAGGCACAACTTTTTGGTGTACTGGATGATGCTCCAACCAACTGAGTTACCCAGCTGGGGCAAAGAGTATATTCTTTATACAACTAATGCAATTCAGTACAATCCTATATAATAAAAGCCTAATATGCTAAGTGTCCGGTTGACTGGTCAGCCGTTCAACAAATCAAAGTATAATATGCTAATGATATGCTAATGTTACTCAACTGCTCGCTATGATGTGCACTGACCACCACGGGAAGTTAGCTTGCTGCTGGGGTCCAGCTGATCAGGACTGAGCAAGATGGGCCGGACATGCCCTGGAGCCTTCCCGTGGTCCCTTTCCGGCTGGCCAATCTCCCGCATCCCTCCCCGGCCATGGTCATGCAACGGTGGGGTCCCTTGGCCTAGCCTGCACCCTATTGCAATCTGGGACCCCTCAGGGGATGTCGGAGAGCCGGTTTCAGCCCGATCCCACAGGCCAGGCTGAGGGACCCCACTGGTGCATGAATTCGTGTACCAGGCCTCTAGTTAAATATAAGAAAGCATTTACTCAAATCCAAAAATATAATTGAAGAATATTTATTGTAATTAATTGTATTGATGTATTATTTTTTACCATAGCACCTTTCGAGTTGTTTTTTTAAAATCTTTATTGTTGAAAGTATTACATAGGTCCTCATTTTTCCTCTATTAACCTCTTCCAGCTCACTCCCATCACTCCCCCCACTCCCATCCTGCCCCCAGGCCCTCACCACCCCATTGTCTGTGTCCACTGGTTATGCATATATGCATACAAGTTCATTGGTTGATCTCTTACCCCCCACCCTCCCCTGCCTTTCCTCTGAGATTCAACAGTCTGTTCATGCTTCTATGTCTCTGGGTCTATATTTGATCAGCAGTTTATTTGATTCATTAGATTCCACATATGGCACCTTTTAAGTTTGCAAATACAACTCTTTTATTATTAGATCCAAATCATTTTGTATCCATTTCACAAACCCTCATCACATATTTTGAGATTTCATTTTTTGCTACTCCATCACTCTTTTTCTTTTCAAAGGCAAGAATAAATCAGAGTAATAATAGTAACATAAAAATCACAAAATAAAGGCCAAGCTTTGTGGTGCATTTTAGGATCATGATAGCCAAGTAGTCTCAAATTATTCTCATGAAATTTTACCATTTGGGCAACCTCCCATAGTTTTTAGACACTAAGAGGTAATGTCTTTTCACTGATGATTCCTGAAGAGTATTGGTGCCCTGGACTTAAAGAATTCACATACGATCAACCTAGAAGTTGCAGCTGAGCATGCACATCATAAACTGCCAAATTACTTAGTGACTCTTTGCTTAACTGACCTGGTTGAAATAAAAGCCTGTATATGTATATTTAGATAACAACCTGTATCAATTAATTTCCTGTTTCAGGTTTACTGACTTACCCCACTCTCTTGAAAATAAGATATGTATGTGTGTGTGCGCGCGCGCGCGTACACATGCTATCTATCTATCTATCTATCTATCTATCTATCTATCTATCTATCTATCTATTTATTTATTTCAATGAAGAACAGATGAGGGCAAAGTAAGTAAAACAATCATCACCTTTGGAGGGAAAAAATTGTTCATGCTCTGTGAATGGTGAATCAACTCCACTGTGAATAATAGGTAACACTTTTACCATATATTTTGTTGTTTATAACCCAAAACTTCATATAAACACTCTAAAGTTGCATCTCCAAGTCATAGATTCTTTGATATGGTGGAGGCCTTAATTACCATAATTCTAGTCTAACCTCTCTCCCACTCAATGACATCCTATAATATTCCTAGTGAACAGTCCTTTAGTCTCTGTTTAAAAATGTAGTGATGGAGAGCTCATTGTCTTACCACGTAGACAATTTCATGTCTAGTGAGAGCTAGAAAGTTATTCCTTTGATTTGGTTCAAATATGGCTACCTATGCTTTCCACTTGCTGAGTTTAGTTTTGTTTACAGGAACTATATAGAAAAATCTACCACGATCTTCGTTTTTTTAATATATATTTTATTGACTTCAGAGAGGGAGGGAGAGGGAGAGAGAGAGATAGAAACATCAATGAGAGAGAATCATTGATTGGCTGCCTCCTGCATGCCTCACACTAGGGATTGAGCCCACAACCCCGGCATATGCCTTGATTGGAAATCGAACTGTGACCTCCTGGTTCATAGGTGGGTGTTCAACTACTTAGCCATGCCAACCGGGCTATTTCAATCTTCTTAATGATTGTCTTCCCAGTGTTTGAAGTAAGTAAACTATCCTTCTTGCCTTCCTCTGAAAGCTAATTTTTTCCAATTTGGCATGCCTACTGTAATAGGAAACAGATTTCTGTTTCCCCATATCCAGAGGCTTTTATTCATTGGATCTATGGTGGACCCCAGGAATTTTGTCTGTTTTTTGTAATTTGGGTTGTGGTTGTAGCTCTGTAGTTTCATCAGCCTGTTTTCTGTATGTAGAATTTTGGGAGTCCCGTGGCTTTCTTCTAGTTTGTACTCTATCCCTTTACTTCAAAGCTTGCAGTGTTTCTGTTGCTATAAAATTCTTAAGAACATTGCAGATGTCCTGTGTATATTAAAAGAATTCACTCCTGAAGAAATGAGGCTTGCCTATAGATCTTCCCTAGATAATCCCATCCCTCTATTTTGGGGTTCTGAGGAGATCTATGAGTTACATACTTAATCTCTTCAAAGAGCATTTTTTTGTGTGTGCGTGTGACTGAACACTTTGATGTTTTAGTCTTTCTGAAGTATTAACAAAAGACTGACCAGCTATATTCTTGGCTTTTTCTTTACAGCACGCTTTCTTGGCAATGAATCTCTTAATTCCTGCTTCTTTTAGAAACTGGACAAGCTGAGAACTTCCCCAAATCATTAAGTCCTGGTTCCTTTGTGTTTAAGAATTCTTTCCTTAATTTATCGCTCTCTTCTTGCATTTTACTCTGGGCAATAGGAAGCCAGGATGCATCTTCAACACTTTGCTTGGAAATCTCCTCAGCTTTACATCCAATTTCATTGTATAGGAGTTCTATTTTCTACATAACTGCAGGACACAATTCTACTAAGCTTTCTGTCACTATGTAAAAAAGAACTTCCTCAAATATACATGTTCCTCACTTACTTCTGAATCCTCACCACCAGACTCTTGAATGTCCATATTTCTACCACCAGTCTGTTCATGATGATTTAGGTATGCTATAAGGTGATGTATGTTTCTTTACCAGGCTCCCCACCTCCTTCTGTGTCCTCACTCACAGAGTTGTTAATGCCCATATTTTTATTAATAATTTGTTTAAGACAAGATAGGCTTTTTTCCATCATGTTCCTCAAAATTCTTCCAGTTTCTATCTATTGCCCAATTCTAAAGCCATTCCCGCATTTGTTGTTGTTGTTGTTGTTTGTTACAGCAACACCCTATTTCCACTTACCAAAATCTGTTAGGGTTCAATCACAGAAGCAGAACCAGTAGGAGATATAGGGAGATATTTATTGTAAGGCTTATGTCATCAGAGGGACTGGTCCCAGCAGCATTGATATCACCTGGGAGCTTATTAGAAATGCAGACTCCAGGGCCCTCCACCAGCACTCCTGAATCACATCTGTGCTTTAAATATCCCTAGTTTGATTCAGTTGCACATTGAAGTTTGAGATGCCCTGGTCTATTGTGATTGCCTAGTTTCTTCTGTTACCCTGGCTCTTGCCATACTTCATATATGCAGGATGTACTTTTCTTCCTAAAATCTGAAAACATAATTCTTGAGTCTAAAAGTTTTCAACATTTCATTGTGAGTAGAGGTGAAATCTAAATGACCTTCAAATTCTTCCTACTAGACTTCTGTGTATTTTTCTAGGCACGCTTTTCTGAACATACCTGGACTCTGATGACACTACTTGCAGTTCCCAAAGGTACCGTGCATTTTCCTCTCTGTGTCTTTCTTTCCACACTCTGTTCCCCTGCATGGAGTGGCCTACAATGACCTGGTTGAACCATGGGAATCCTTGCTTGACTCATGGATATAAAAGACCCATGCCATTTATCTTGGTAATTGTGTCTGATATGTAGTTGCTACTGATTATCTATCAGTGGTTCTCAACCTTCCTAATGCCATGACCCTTTAATACAGTTTCTCATGTTGTGATGACCCCCAACCATAAAATTATTTTCGTTGCTACTTCATAACTGTAATTTTGCTACTGTTATGAATCATAATGTAAATATATGATATGCTATGTGTGTTTTCCGATGGTCGCGACCCACAGGTTGAGAACCGCTGAAAATGATCAAACTATGACTACCCAATATGGTTTCTAGAAATGTTGTGAAGAGTACTAGTAAATGAGGTAATAATAAGCAAACATACTAGAATACTAGGTTAAAAAGTACTATTTTGGAGGCATTGTCTCATTACTTTCATGACATTTCAGATAGGTTATTATTATTATCATCTCCATTTTACAACAAAGGAGACTGAGACAGAAAAATGGTAGGGATTAGCTGAAAGTCTCATAAGTGTGCATAAAAACTCAGCAATATGGCCACCTATGCATATAAAAGCATTTTGCAAAGTCCTTTACAAATGTATATTTTAAAGATTTGTGTGATAATTAGACAAATAATCAATAGTTATAATTATCATTTCATTTTAAAAGATTTTCCAGAAAATATTTAGAATACCATAGACAGGATGAAGTGCTAATTGTTTGATTTAAATTATATTCAAACAAACTTTTTTGAATGTCAATTGTAGTGGATATCTATACTTTTTTTCACTTTTCCCTTAGTAAGATCACCCTAATTTTATTTGGACGTACCACTTTTCCCTTGCTCTAAGTTATTTGGTTAGGGTAAGATCAACTCTTTCCATTTCCTGTTTCCTTGGAATGCACAGGTGAGTCACACCTGAACAGTTATCATTTTCCAACTCATTGGCCAGCAACACTGGTTCATGGATGGGCCCATGACCCAAGTAAATCAATAAATAGGAGACTTGGTTTTGTAGTTATTAACATATTAGTTGATTGTTTAAAATGCTAAGAGTGGAAGAGTGAGAAGGAAAGTCAAATAGGGAAGAGGTGAACCAGGAGAGAGTAGAGTCATTAAAATTATTGTTAATTAAAAAGTAGAATAAATTGTGTGTGTGTTGTCTGTGAAATTTGTTTCGGGTTTAGTACTTTGTGTCAAAAACAGTTTGCTGTGAAGGAAATATATCAAAGGGATTGAAATTCCATTCTTGATTTTTATAAACTGTTTAAAAATGCTGTGCTCTTCCATGGTGTGTTCTATTTGACCTCTATTTCTCTATATCAATTATTTTTTAAGTACCAATAAAAGTAATTGGTAAGATTTAAAAAAAGAAAATAAAGAAAATAAAAAGAATAAAATTATTGTTAAGAAGTGATATGCTATCAAACTGACATCCAAAAAGACTGTAGTAGTCTACATTACATATAATAAAAATGCCTATTTCTAAAAAGAAAGTTATTGTAAAGAGTTTCAAGAAGTGCTGAAATTAATAGTTCAATAAAATTTTGAGACTAACAACTAAAATACTTGGACAAAATATTTTTTAAGTAACTGTGCTTTCAGTGATGATTGATTGTTCTTAGCAGGATCTGTATTTGTGTAAATAGGCACCTTATTGATTTTTTTTTAAGAAAGAGAAGATAGGTGATCTTATTATTTTCTTTTTTTAAATCAAAGGTTTCCTTTTAGTGATTTTTCCCTCACTCAAGAAAATAGTGAATTAGAGTGTTAATCTGTTTTGCTCTAGTAAATCCTATTTTCTTATTATAGAGCTGTTTTTCAATGCGGTAATAATTGCCTAGCTAATTGGTAGTGATTTATTTTTACTCATCTATTCATTCAATAACACTTTATCAGGCTTCAGTTATGCAGCAGGCCTTGTGCCAGAAGGAATGAGATTCAATCGTTTCCCATAGTCTAGAATTTAAGTTCCATGGAATCTCCTGGCTGAGAGCCTGGTGCCTATTAGACATGCTTACTGGATCATATTATCAGAACACTGTACATATGGATATAGAGTGTACAGACAGTCCTTGGGTTATGTCGGACTCAACGTACGTCGTTTCGTGGTTACGTTGCCATCTCCCATTTATTTATATATAAAAAAAAGTTCTGTCATTTCGATGTATGTACATATGTGCTTTATGTTTTTTATTATTTATTTACCACAAGTAAAGATCAGGAATTGTTATCTTTCTTTTAAATTTTTTTTTTACTGTTTCACTTCATTCCTGCTGTGTATGTGCTCCATGTGAGTGATGTAGGTGCTTATGTAGGTGGGTTCCGACTTATGGTGAAAATTGCATTATGTTGAGGCGTAGGAATGGATCTCCAATGTAACCCGAGGACCTACTGTATTTCTCTATTAATCTATAATAATAAAAGCTTAATATGCTAATTAGACTGGACAGCCTGATGACCTTCCGGACATCATTCTGGATGTCCTTCCAGACAAAGCCACCGCAGTGGGGGCTGAGGCAGAGGTGGTTAGGGGCGATCAGGCAGGCAGGCGAGCAGTTAGGGGCAATCAGGCAGGCAGGCAGGTGAGCAGTTAGGGGGCGACCAGGCTGGCAATAGGGCAATTAGGGATGGTTAGGCCAGCAGGGGAGCAGTTAGGATGCAGCCAGGCTGGTAGGGGAGCAGTTAGGGGGTGACCAGGCCAGCAGGGGGGCAGTAAGGGGACACCAGACTGGCAGGGGGGCATTTAGGGGATGACCAGGATGGCAGGGGGGCAGTTAGGGGACGACCAGGTCAGCAGGGGGGAAGTTAGGAGGTGATCAAGCTGGCAAGCAGAGGCAGTTAGGGGCCATCAGGCAGGCAGATAGATCAAGCTGGCAAGCAGAGGCAGTTAGGGATGATCAGGCAGGCAGGCAGGTCAGCGGTTAGGAGCCAGTGGTCCCAAATTGCGAGAGGGCAGTCAAACATCCCCCAAGGGGTCCTGGATTGGAGAGGGTGCGGGCCAGGCTGAGGGACAACCCCCCCCACCCGCCCCCATGCACAATTTTTATGCACTGGGCCTCTAGTATACCATATAAAGACATAGGTTTATTTCTGGGTTCTCTATTCTGTTCCATTGATCTATATGCCTCTTTCTATACCAGTAATATGCTGGTTTGATTACTATTACCTTATAGTATAGTTTGATATCAGGTAGCATGATTCTTCCAACTTTGTACTTCTTTCTCAAGATTACTGTGGGTATTCAGGGTCTTTTGTGATTCCATATACATTTTTGGAATATTTGTTCTAGTTCTGTGAAATATGCCATTGGTATCTTGATAGGAATTGCACTGAATCTATAGATTGCCTTGGGTAGTATGGACAGTTTAATGATGTTGGTTCTTTCTATCTATGAACATGGTACGGTATATGCTTCCACTTATTTGTATCTTCTTCAATTTCTTTCTTTAGTGTCTTATAATTTTACGAGTACAGGTCTTTTATATCCTTGTTAAATTTATTCCTAGGTACATATTTTTTGATGCACTTATAAATGGGGTCTTTTCTTGGTTTCCCTTTCTGGTAGTTCATTAGTGGTGTATAGAAATGCAACTGATTTATGAATATTTATTTTGTATCCTGCTACTTTACTGAATTCATTTTATCAGTTCTAGTAGTTTTTTGGCATAATCTTCAGGGTTCTCTATATACAGTATCATGTCATCTACAAATAATGACAGTTTTAGTTCTTTCTTTCCAATTTTAATTCCTTTTATTTCTTCTTCCTATCTGATTACTGTGGCTAGGACTTTCAGAACTATGTTGAATAAGAGTGGTGAAAGTGGACATCCCTGTTTTGTTCCCGATCTAAGAGAAATGCTTTTAGTTTTTGCCCATTGATTATGATTTTGGCTGTGAGTTTATCATATATGGCCTTTATTATGTTGAGTGTATGTTCCTTCTATTCCCACTTTGTTGAGAATTTTTATCATAAATGGGTGCTGGATTTTATCAAATGCTTTTCCTTCATATGTTAATATGATCATGTGGTTTTATCCTTCTTTTGTTTCTGTGGTGTATCATGTTCATTGATTTGTGGATATTGTACCAACCTTGTATCCCTGAAATAAACCCCACTGATCATGGTATATGACCGATTTTAGAGTTAATAATACAAAATATATGTTTGTTCAGTCCTGAGTTTAAAAAATTGTTATCTCTGGTGTGTTTGCCAATGAAAGAACCTGTTTCTAGAAGTTATGAAGCATGTTTTGCCAATCTAAAGAATGCTAATAGCTTACTTTTTAGTTGTCACTAAAAAAAATAAGGTTTCTAAAAGTTAAGAATTATGGTTTTGTGAATAGAAGGTATAAAGTATGAAGATACTTTTTGAAGGCAAAGGAAGAACATGAGTTGTTCTAAAGCTGGTTATTTCTGAACTAGAGGCCCGGTGCACAGATTCGTGCATGGGTGGGGTCCCTCAGTCTGGCCTACACCCTCTCACAATCCAGGACCCCTCAGGGGATTTCAGACTGCTGGTCTCGGTCTGGCCTGAGGGCATCAGGCCAAAACCAGCAGTCCAACATCCCCCAAGGGATGTCAGTGCACAAAGCAGCAGGCAGCCGGGGGGGAGCCCCAGCTGGGGCTGGGCGCCACTCCTGCTCATCCCGGCCCTGCTGCACCTGCTGCTGCCACCACTTGGTAGCGCTATAGCAGAGGTGGGAGAGGCTCACGCCACCGCAGCTGCGCTCACCAGCTGTGAGCCGGGCTTCGGGCTGAGTGGTGCTCCTGCTGTGGGAGCGCACTGACCACCAGGGGGCAGCTCCCGCATTGAGCATCTGCCCCTGGTGGTCAGTGTGTGTCATAGGACTGGTCGACTGGTCGTTTGGTCACTTAGGCTTTTATATATAGAGACTAGAGGCCCGGTGCACAAAAATTTGTGCACTTGGGGGGGAGAGGGGGTCTCTCAACCTGGCCTGTGCCCTCTCGCAGTCTGGGACCCCTCAGGAGATAATGACCTGCTGGCTTAGGCCTGCTCCCGGGTGGCAGAGGGCAGGCCCAATCCCTAGGTGCAGCCCCTGGTCAGGCTCAGAGCAGGGCTGATTGGGGAGTTGGGGCGCCGCCCCCTGTCATGCACAGAGCAGGGCCCATCAGGGGGGTTGGGGCTCTGTACCCTGTCACACACAGAGCAGGGCTGATCAGGGGGTTG
>NW_005359880.1:1119844-1123904 GCF_000412655.1 Myotis brandtii
TCAGCTGCCTGGCTGCTGGCCGCCATCTTGGTTGGCAGTTAATTTGCATATCTCACTGATTAGCCAATGGGAAGGGTAGCGGCTGTACGGCTAATTACCATGTTTCTCTTTTATTAGATAGGATGGGTAAGAAAGTTTGTGAAAGTTTGTTGAAGGTTTGGGAAGAGAAATCTTGAAAGGAAATTATATAGGTAAGCTGAATAATGAATTTAATTAAGTATATAAGTTTAAGAATCCAAAGTAAGATAATACAGTGTTGGAATTTGATTGTTTTATAATTTGTTAAAAACAACAAGGTTTTCCTCTTACTTGCCAGACATAAGAAGACTTATTTTTAAAAGCAATTTGGTAAATTATATATTTGTCTCCATACCTGATCCCTCCAGAATTTAGAAACTCTTAATGAGTATGATTATTTCCATGACAATATGTTTGTTTGCATAAATTAAATGAGAATCTGATTTTTTATTAAAATTTATTATTAAATTTATTAAAATTTATTAAATTTATTAAATTTATTAAAATTTATTAAATTTATTAAAATTTATTATTAAATTATTAAATAGGACACAAAACTGGTTTCCAATTACGGTTTTATTAGCCAAGACCTTGACTGAAATGTCATGTTTGAGAGAGACATGCCTAATCTCTGGATGTCACCAAAGTGGTTTAAGGCCATGGTCGGCAAACTGCAGCTCGCGAGCCACATGTGGCTCTTTGGCCCCTTGAGTGTGGCTCTTCCTAAGCCTTAGGAGTACCCTAATTAAGTTAATAACAATGTACCTACCTATATAGTTTAAGTTCAAAATATTTGGCTCTCAAAAGAAATTTCAATCATTGTACTGTTGATATTTGGCTCTGTTGACTAATGAGTTTGCCGACCACTGGTTTAAGGAATTAAGATAGACTTTGGAACCAAATAAAGCCCCTTGCAGAAATGGCCTGGTACCTTGCTTATTCATACATTGTTTGCGGGTAGTTTTTATCGCGCGCTAACTGGTGGCGCGTGGCGCGGGGCATTTTTGCTAATTTTTTGCGCAAATGGCAACATTCAGTAAAATTACAATAACTTTACTTTACGTATTTATACATTACCCGCATTCTACCGCTAGTCTATAAAAAACGTATTAATACGTGTCCTGCGCTCTACTTACTACCAGTCAACGTAAAACGTATAAATACGTTTCCCGCATACAATGTGTTCACATGGTTCATGCAGTCTTTCCAGGTAAGGAACAAAGTTTGCTTTCCTGGAAGACTGCAAAGAAAAACCCTCAACATCTCTTTTGTGACCTCTAGAACTCGAGGAATTCACCCAAATCTATAGGTATTGCAGGCAAAGCCTGATGCTGGACAATGTTTTCTAGGATCATTAGTTACTCCTTTATCAGTCGACCCAGGAAATGAGACCCGCCACTGGACTAGCTTGCTCAAACTATTCACTCAAGTAGCTCTAGATCTTTTAGGATACATCTCTGACAGGGACAAGTATTGCTTTGGTTATAACATCCTGCCATGGTGGGAAGTGGTAGTCCACTGTCATATTTTATGTAACCTATCTAAAACATTAATAATTACCTCCAATGAAATTGCTATTTCACTTGCCAATCTGCTAAAAACTGTAGACTCGTTAGCAAAAGTAGTATTAGGATATTGACTGGACTAAAGGAATTATAAATTTAGGCCTAACCCTTCTAGTACAATTTTAATCCTTTATATAATATTTAAGTTAACCATGTTATGTATCATAAGATATGTAAACAAACCTCAAGGATTGAAAAGCAAATGCATCTTGAGGCTTCTCCTGTTGATAAAACTAGAAAATATATCTCACAATAGGTTCTGGCATTTCATGCCAAATTAATATCCCAAGGCTCTTCTACCAATTAGTTAGGGGGAAAAAAAGAGAGAAACTTCCATAGAAATGGAAGAAAAATTAATAGCAGGGAGTTGTAACCCACCCCTCTATTCTTTTAATATTATTTCTGTTACAAGTGTTTTTGTAATAGATGTATTGTTAACTAATATGTAACCCGTGGATAGGTGGAATATTTGTGTAAGAGTTCCAGGAACTAGCTTTGGGTGAGGAGGCTGACTCCAACAACTGTTCTGGCTCTGGAAGACTTGCTGATTCTCAACCATAAAAACCGGACCTCTGCTTGACCAGTTTTGAGAAAATCATTGGAATGGACTATGCTGACTTACAGGTAGAGAAGTTTCAACCTCCTTCCACCTGATTTCTCTGTTCTGTTCTCCCTCTTCCTCCTAATAAAAACCTCTGCCTACACTGAGATGTTAAGATGGTTTTGGGGATGGGAGTTCACCATTTTCCCAGGCTGCCAGCACCTGAATAAACCTTCTTTCCTTGCACTAGCACCTCCCTCTTGAGAACTGGTTTTTGATTTGGCAGGCAGCCAAACCTGAGTTCATTATCAGGATCTTACTTAAATAAAGGTCTTTGCAGATGTAATTAAGCAAGAATATTGAGTTGAGATCATCCTGGATTATCTGGATGGTCCCTAAATCCAATGACAAGTATACTTATAAGAGGCAGAAGAGAAGAAGACAGACACAGAGGAGAAGACCATGTGAAGATGGAGTCAATGATCAGAGAGATGCAACAAGTCAATGAATTCCTAGAGTTACCAGAAGCTGAATGAGGCAAGAAAGAATTCTCCCCAAGAGCTGTGGGAGGGAGTGTAGACCAGATGACACACTGACTTTGGACTTCTGATGTCCAAAATAGTGAGAGAATACATTTCTGGTGTTTTAAACATTAAATTTGTGGTCATTTGTTAAGGCAGCTCTAGGACACTAACATGCTATTTTATACCAATTATCTGTTTAAGAATTCGGCTATGTTGTTTAATTTCATAATAATTCAGGAAAGTCAGTATCTCTACTCTACTTCTTGTCTCTACCCACTGGAGACATTACCTGTTTTTGTGAGGTTTGATGAAAACCGAAAGGTTAGTGCTTTTGGGTTATTTTTGCCTATCACTGATGGCCCAGCAAGTCCATCCATTGCACAAATATGAAATTTTGGAATAAAGTAGCCTCAACAAGTGATCTGGAGATTGAAATGCTCTTCAGGAAAGTGACACTGGTCCTGGGAAGATATTCCTACGGGGGAAAAGGTCCATGAACAAAACTGGCCAAGTGATTGGGCTAGGGAGACAGGACACCTCTTCTGGCCTTATCTATCTCTGGGCTCTTTTCTCTCTGCGCTTCTGATGCCTCTTCCTGTGAGGGTGTTAGGCAAGTTCATGTCTAGAAACCTTTTAAAATTAACTATCCAACCAACCTAGAGTATGTCCACTCCACTTAATTCATTCTTCCTCACCCTGTATCATCCATCACAATGAATAGTTATAGGAATACTTGCTTGTCTGTCTGCCACAACCCCAAGTTCAAGGAACATAATAACTGCACCTAGCATATTGTCTGGCACACAGCACCTCCTCAATTAATAAACAAATCCATGGGTGAACATTTTGAGTGGAGAGCAAGAAAATGTCTATTTACTTTGAGGTCGGAATCAGACTGTTCAAGGACGCTTTTTTTTTTCTATATCAAAAGCCATTAATTTTCAAGATAAAGGTAAGTGGCCATTTAGTCCAGCCCCCCACTTGATGCCTAAGTGGCCTCTTCAGCCTTTCTTACAAGCATGACCAATATGGTTGGCTGACATCCTTGGTTACAGGAAACTCACTACCTCACTACTCCTGGGCTTTTCAGTTCTCTTTCCTTTCCCACTCCCCCCAATTACTGAAATCGTTATGGCACATTTCCCACCCCTGACGGAGCAGAGGCCTGGAAGTCTGGAAGTGCGAGGAACAGGGGGACTCCTAGCCCAACTAAGAGTCTGAGAACCACTAGCTTAAGGTGGGCGCGCTGTAGCTGTCGGCAGCATCCAGGAGTGGCGCCGCCTTCCTGCTGGGTTTGCCTCGGCTTTCTGCCTCGGGGAAGGCAGGGGGTCCTCTTTCCCGCTCCCGGTAGTCCTCCGCGCGGCCACCCGCAGCGGTATCCCAGCCGCCGCCTCGGTCACCTGCGCCCCGGG
>NW_005359880.1:1124890-1137989 GCF_000412655.1 Myotis brandtii
GGATCGGGGCGCAGGACCAAGGGCAGCCAGCGAGCCTGGGCGCACCTGCCGGGCGCCACGGAAAGGACGGGCCAACCCGCCAACTTCTTTTCCGTCTCCTTCCTACACTTTGGGACGGAAGGGACTGCGACTTAAACCGTAAGCCTTGGGTCCTGGAGGAAGGATTTATTGGTTTGGATGACAGAAGAAAAAAAAAGTGTGTTATAGACCCGAGCCTCTGCTTTCCACCCTTTTCTGCTATCCTCCAGCAAATTAAAAACAAAATACAAGACCCAATCCCAACCAAAGCGCTCGTTTAAAGGGATTCGTAGAGGTGAGAAAAAGAGACCCGACTGGGGGATCACTTCGGAAAACTCAGGTATGATGAGGCCGGCTCAGAAATTGGGTGTTGTGGGTGCTATTTCCCTTGCGTTTGTAAACAGGATGACAGGGGCTCTGGTAACCCTGGAGGAGTTCCTTATAGTGAGGGGTTGCTTAGAGTGTTCTCTGTTAAAATTCTTTCCCCAAATCTTAAAGGATGTGGAAACAAATATTCTTTCAGAGCTTTGGACTTGAAGTCAGAATTTTGGTATGACGTGCCATTTGTCTGTGACACTGGTTAGCTTAACTTCTCTGGGCCTCAGTTTCCTCATCTGTCAAATTAGGGGGTTGGATTGGGATTCCGAGGGCCTTCTAATAATAACTAAGATGTTTCCCAACTAAAAAAAAAAATGTATAATTCTGTAACTCTTTAGCATGTTAGATTCATAATTTCATGACATTGGTTCTTGGCATTTTTGTATATAGGCATTTATGATTTGTACCTGTAGGTTTTTCAAACAAAAATTAAAGAGAAAAAAACACTTATAAAAGGGTTCAGAAATATATAAGTTTATGTGTAAATACTTAGATCATCTCTCACAGTACCTTAAAAAACCTTGTTCAACTTTAAGTCAGTAGAGTATTTGTAACATTGCAACAAAACCGTGTGCCATCAGCAAAGTACTTACTCTCTTTCAGCATTGTACATTTGGAATACATAAAAATTGTTTTGGAGGAAAACTAAAAATTTCACATTTCCTATCAATTACTGATCTTGAACAGTGTTTGTTACTTTTTAGCATAAAGTTGTGTGTAGAATATTAAAAAAATGGTTTCAGACCACTTCAGAACCTCTCTGAATTAAGCTCAGGAGCAGAGATGCCAATTTTAGTAATGCATTTTGGTCCCCTTGGAATGAATCCCAGAAAATAGCAGAGGTTAACTAAACTGATAAGCCAGAAATTAGGAATTGAGACACACACACACACACACACACACACACACACACACACAGGAAGTTATACAAGCAGTGTGTACTATAAAGTGTCATTGAACCTTTCATTTCTTTTTTATTAAAACAACAACAACAGACAACTATTGGCTTAGGCAGACAGAGAATATTAGAATGGCTTTTGTTGTCACTTGTAATTCAGAATTATTTAAGATTTAGTCGTCAGCCATTAGGATAGGTTTAGAAGTGGTCTAGCTTTTTTGGTGGCTTTGATATAAAATAATGTCTTCCTGCCAGCATGTGTGTTGTCTGCAGTGAGGGAGAATGGAATGGATTGGAAGTATTCTTTTATAAACACATTTGAACTTAGTTTCAGGGCCTTTTTGCTTTTGGGCTGGAAGTCTCATAAACCAATCATTCAGGCATTTGCCTTCTCTCTTATGCTCTGGTGAAGTAGATCAGTGGTTCTCAACCTTCCTAATGCTGCGACCCTTTAATACAGTTTATCATGTTGTGGTGACCCCCAACCATAAAATTATTTTCGTTGCTACTTCATAACTGTAATTTTGCTACTGTTATGAATCGTAATGTAAATATCTGATATGCAGGATGTATTTTCATTGTTACAAATTGAACATAATTAAAGCATAGTGATTAATCACAAAAACAATATGTAATTATATATGTTTTCCGATGGTCTTAGGCAACCCCTGTGAAAGGGTTGTTCGACCCCCAAGGGGGTCGCGACCCACAGGTTGAGAACCACTGAAGTAGATGATCATCTCCTTTGAAGCAGATGTTCAAAGAATTCAACAAACTGTTGAATGAACGCCCAGCAGTAGAACTGATATACCCTGGCTTCTCCTTGCTTTTTAAAATATATTTTCATGGATTTCAGAGAGGAAGGGAGAGGGAGAGAAAGATAGAAACATCAATGATGAGAGAGAATCATTGATTGGCTGCCTTCTGTACACCCCCTACTGGGGATTGAGCCCACAACCTGGGCATGTGCCCTGGACTAAAATCGAACCCGGGACCCTTCAGTCCACAGGCCCATGCTCTAGCCACTGAGCCAAACCAGCTAGGGCTCTCCTTGCTTTTTGCAAAACAACTGGGAACAGTGGGTGGATCTGACTGCTCATAGTCCACAGCCAACTCATTCATGGCTTAGAAGCATCATTATGGTTGGCAGAAGCTCTATTCCTCTTTTGTAATGTGGGGATTTTACTCTCATGAATTTACCAAGAAAAAACAGTCATGTCTTCACACTTAGATCACTATTATATAACCAAATGGTTTGTGTTTGTGAAGTGCAATATCTCAGGAGGTCTTGGAAATAAAACTAAAATATCCATTAAAAAATGAATGTCTTGGCAGTTACTGTACTGCATTTTTTCATACTCAGAGTTAAACACACAGAGAGTTCTATGGAGTTAAAAATGAAGAAAATGGCTATAGTCTGATTTAATTCTTAAGATTTTTTGTGGTTTACAAATCCTGCTTTTAATTAAACCAGAAAGGTACAAATGTTCACCAACTGGCCAAACCTATGTATATAATGTTTTAGAATTTTAATTTAAGTCTGGTTTTCTCAAATACTTTTTAAAACTTTGTGACAATAGGCAAATACCCCACTATTCACCATGTAAGAAAAAACACACATTGCTATTACTCTGAAACCTTTTCCTTTATCCTTCCTGATCAACAAGTGTTTTTTTGGAATTTTATATAAATACTAGGGGCCCAGTGCACAAATTCATGCACCTTGAAAGGTACTGTGGGCTGGGAGGCTGTGGTGGGCACAGGGGCAGGTCTCAGCCCATCCTTCGTGCCCCCACTCTGCCCCTCCCACCACGGCCCCTTGTCCCCTGTCTGCTGGCAGCCCCCGCCACTGCCGCCGCTCCCACATGCTGATGTCACAGAGCAATAGGGGCCAGCACCAGCAGCAGGTGCGAGCAGGGCCGACACCATCATTGGGTGCAAGCGGCGGCTGCTGCCCCCATCACCCTTCAGAAGCAGGGGCAGATAGAGAAGCCCTCAGGGATGATCGGGGCTGGCAGTCGCTTGCACCCACTGATGGCACTGAGCGATCAGGACCAGCGCCGGGTGCCAGCAGCGGGTGTGAGCAGCGGCTCTGGTGCTGGCTTCGAGCAGGGCCGGCGCTGGCAGTGGGTGTGAGCAGTGGCTCCAGCGCTGGCAGCGGGTGTGAGCAGTGGCTGCCAGCTCTGATTGCCCTTCAGGAGCAGGGGGAGGTGGAGAAGCCCTGAGGGGCAATTGGGGCCAGTAGCCGCCACTCACACCCACTGACAGCACTGAGTGATCAGGGCCAGCGCTGGGCGCCAGCAGCGGGTGTGAGCGGGGCTGGCGCCGGCAGCAGGTGCAAGTGCCCAGTGGGACTGTGGTGCATGGGAGCAAAGAATTTTCAGTAACCACCAGAGGCTCCGCCTGATGACAGCAACTGGCGCCCCGCCTTGGTCTGGCGCCCCTGCTCACCTGCTCCACCATCCCACCATGGCTGATGCCCACCATGTTCCGCGCTCTGCCGCCTGCTGCCAACGCCCACCATGTTCCATGCATGCCCCCTGGTGGTCAGTGCACATCATAGCGACCGGTTGTTCGGTTGTTCTGCTGTTTGGTCTATTTGCATATTAGGGTTTTATATATATTGATAGGAGGTCTTCTTTCTTTCTTTTTTAAAATTCTTTATTATTTAAAGTATTACATATGTCTCCTTTTTCTGGAGTCATTCTTTCATAGATTCTTTTGCTTAATATTATATTTGTAAGATTAAGCCATTTCTTTGTTTCCCTTTATTTTATTTTTTTAAATCCTCACCCAAAGATAGCTTTTTTCATTGATCCTAGAGAGAGAAGAAGGGATAGGGAGAGAGAAAAACATTGATGTGAGAAAAAAACATTAATTAGTTGCCTACTATAGGTGCCCCAACTGTGGATCGAACCCAAAGCCTGGCTGGAATCAAACCCACAACCCTTTGGTTATGGACAACACTCTAACTAACTGAGCCACACCAGCCAGGGCTCTGTTCCCCTTTAAAGCAAAAACTTTTAAGAAGAGTTGCCTCTCCCCAATTCATCTCTTTGGAACATTTTCTCTCTTATTTGTTTATTTATTTACTCTTTATTGTTAAAAGTATAACAGATGTCCCCTTTTTTCCTTCATTGACCCCCTTCCATCCCATTCCTGCCCCCTCCTCCGGCCTTCCCTGAACTATTGTTTATCCATGAGCTATGCAGATCTATAATAATAAAAGCATAATATGCTAATTAGACCAGACATTTTTCCGGACGTCCTTCTGGATGACCTTCTGGTTGAAGCCGGGGCTGCGAGGGAAGCCCAGGTCCCAGGTGCCTGCCTGTGGCTGCAGGGAAGCCCAGGTTCAGGGTGCCAGAGGGAAGCTGGTGCCAGCAGCCAGGGGAAGGAAGGCCTACTCTTGTATGGATTTCATGCATCGGGCCTTTAGTATGCATATAAGTTCTTTGGTTAATTTCTTCCCGTCCCTCCTCCCTGCCCCTTCCTTATGAAATACATCAGTCTGTTGCATGTTTCAGTGTCTCTTGATCTGTTTTGTTCATCAGTTTATTTTGTTCATTGGATTCCACATATGAGTGAGATTATGTGATATTTATGTATATTTGTATTGCTCAGAGTTTATAAAATGACTTTATTTTGGCCTCCTTAATATTTAAAAGTAATTTGAGCCAACATTACAACTTTTTGAGATTATATACTCAACTAGTAGCCCTGTGCATGAATCCGTGCGCGAGTAGCTCGCTGCAGCTTGTCTCAGCTGGCCACCCACCCACTGCCGCTGGTAGCTCTCCACTGCTTGTAGCTCACTGCTCCGCCCTCCTGCAGCTCTCCACCTGCTGCTCCGCCCTCCCGCAGCTCTCCACCTGCTGCCCCGCCCTCCTGCAGCTCTCCCCCGCTGCTCCGCCCTCCTGTAGCTCTCCACCTGCTGCTCCGCCCTCCTGCAGCTCTCCCTGCTCCTAGCTCACTGCCCCACCCTCCTGTAGTTCTCCACCACTTGTAGATTGGTCATGACGTTACGGCATAATGGATAATTAGCATATTATTCTCTTATTATATAGGATTATATATTTCTGGCTCCTTTAAAGAAATTTAGAACTATCTACAGCAATGAGATTGAGCTGAGCACAAACTGCTCTCTTTTCCTCTTTTTTAAAAAAAGATTAAATCTTTATTGTTGAAAGTATTACATATGTCCCCTTTTCCCCCAATTGACCCCTTCTAGCCCGCCCCATCCCCTGCCCCAGGCCTTCACCACCCTATTGTTTGTGTCCATAGGTTATGCATATATGCATACAAGTTCTTTGGTTGGTATCTTCCCACCCACTCTCCCTCTCCCACCTTCCCTCTGAGATTCCATACTGTTCCATGTTTTTATGTGTCTGGATTTATCTTGTTCATTAGATTCCACATATGAGTGAGGTTATGTGATATTTATCTTTCTCAGACTGGCTTATTTTCTTTAGCATAATGCTCTTCAGGTCCATCCATGCTGTTGCAAATGATGAGTTCTTTCTTTTTTACAGCAGCCATCGTGTAAATGTACCACAGCCTTTTTATCCACTCATCTACTAATGGGCACTTGGGCTGTTTTTATCAGATTTTAGCTATTGTAAATTGTGCTGCTATGAACATAGGGGTGCATACATTCTTTCTGATTGGTGCTTTGGGTTTCTTACAATATATTCCTAGAAGTGGGATCACTGGGTCAAATGGCAGTTCCAAATTTAATTTTTTGAGGATACTCCATACTGTTTCCCACGATGGCTGCATCAGTCTGCATCCCCACCAGCAGTGTACTAGGGTTCCCTTTTTTCCACATCCTCACCAACTCTTGTCATTTGTTGATTTGTTGATAGTAGCCATTCTGACAGGTGTGTCGTGATATCTGATTGTCATTTTAATTTGCATCTCTTTGATGACTAGTGACTTTGAGCATTTTTTAATATGTTTCATGGTCTTCTGTATGTCTTCTTTCAAAAAGTGTCTATTTAGGTCCTTTGCCCATTTTTTGATTGGATTGCTTTTGTTAAGTTGTATGAGTTCCCTATGAATTTTGGAGATTAAACCCTTATCGGAGATAACATTGGCAAATATGTTCTCCCATGCAGTGGGCTTTCTTGTTGTTTTGTTGATGGTTTCTTTCGCTGTGAAGAAGCTTTTTATTTTGAGGTAGTCCCATTTGTTTATTTTCTCCTTAGTTTCCATTGCCTTAGGAGCTGTATTGGTAAAGATATTGCTATGACATATGTCTGATATTTTGCTGCTTATGGCTTCTTCTAAGATTTTTATGGTTTCCTGTCTTACATTAAAATCCTTTATCCATTTTGAGTTTATTTTTGTCTATGGTGTAAGTTGGTTGTCTAGTTTCATTTTTTTTTGCATGTATCTGTCCAATTTTCCCAACACCATTTATTGAAGAGACTGTCTTGACTCCATTGTATGCTTTTGCCTCCTTTGTTAAATATGGAGCATAATGAATGATTTGGGTTGATCTCTGGGTTCTCTGTTCTGTTCCATTGGTCTATATGTCTGTTCGTGTGCCAGTACCAGGCAGTTTTGAGAACAGTGTCTTTGTAGTATAGCTTGATATCTGGTATTGTGATCCCTCCAACTTTGTTCCTCTTTCTCAAGATTGCTGCAGCTATTCGGGGTCTTTTTTTTATTCCAGATGAATTTTTGGAGAGTTTGTTCTAGGTCTTTGAAGTATACTGTTGGGATTTTAATGGGGATTGCATTGAACCTATAGATTGCTTTGGGTAGTATGGACATCTTAATGATGTTGATTCTACCAATCCATGAACATGGTGTATTCTTCCATTTGTTTTTGTCTTTCTCTATCTCTTTTTTCAGCATCCTGTAATGTTCTGAGTACAGGTCCTTCACCTCCATGGTTAAATTTATTCCTAGGTATCTTAATTTTTTTGTTGCAATGGTAAATGGGATTGTTTTTGCAGTTTCTCTTTCTGTGAATTCATTATTGGTGTATTACACAGCCATAGATTTCCGAGTGTTAATTTTGTATCCTGCTATATTACCAAATTCATTTATTAGTTCTAGTAGTTTTTTGATGGAGTCTTTAGGGTTTTCTATGTACAATATCAAGTCATCTGCAAATAATGACAACTTCACTTCTTCTTTTCCAATTTGGATGCCTTTTGTTTCTTCTTCTTGTCTGATCACTATGGCTAGCACTTCCAGTACTATGTCAAATAGGAGTGGTGAAAGTGTGCATCCCTGCATTGTTCCTGTTTTTAGGGGAAATGGTTTTAGTTTTTGCCCATTGACTATGACATTGGTCAAGGTATCTTTTGATTTCTTCCTTTATCTCATTGTTAATCCATGAATTGTTTTGTAACATGTCATTTAATCTCCATGTGTTTCTGTGTTTTTCTTGTGATTGATTTTTATTTTTACACTATTATGGTCAGAGAAGGTGCTTAATATGACTTTAATCTTTTTAAATTTATTGAGACATGTTTTGTGTTCTAACATGTGGTCTATTCTGGAAAATGTTCCATGTGCACTTGAAAATAATGTATATTCTGCTACTTTGGGGTGAAATGCTCTGAAGATATCTATTAAATCCATTTTATCTAGTGTGTCCTTTAAGGTTGTTGTTTCATTGTTGATTTTCTGTCTGAAAGATCCATCCACTGATGTCAATAGGGTGTTAAAGTCCTTTACTGTGAATGTATTACCGTCGTTTCTCACTTTATGTCCATCAAGATTTGCTTTATATATTTAGTTGCTCCTATGTTGGGTGCATAAGTGTTTACAAGGGTTATAGCCTCTTGTTGGATTGCTCCCTTTATCATTATGTAATGTCCTTCATTGTCTTTTACCATAGCCTTTGTTTGTAAGTATTGCTACTCCAGCTTTTATTTCATTTCCATGTGCATGAAATACCTTTTTCCATCTCTTTATTTTTAGTCTGTTTGTTTTGAGGTGGTTTTCTTGTTGACAGCATATATATATATATATGTCTTGCTTTCTTACCCATTCGGCTATCCTATGTCTTTTGATTGGAGCATTTACACCATTTACATTTAAGGTGATTATTGATAGGTACTTATTTATTGCCATTTTATTCTTTATATCCATGTTCCTCTCTCCTCCTCCTCCTTCTCTTCCTTCTCTGTCTTGTTCTTCTCCTCAAAGAGGGCTCTTTAACCTTTCTTGTACTATCGGTTTGGTGGTAATGAGGTCCTTTAGCTTTTTATTGTCTGGGAAGCTCTTTATTTCTCCTTCAATTTTAAATGATAGCCTTGCTGGGTAAAGTAGTCTTGGTTGTAGGTCTTTGTTTTTCATGACTTTAAATGTTTCATATGAATCTCTTTAGGCCTGAAATGGTTCTGTTGATAAACTCATGGGAGCTCCCTTATAACTTACTGTCTTTCTCTTTGTATTTTTAAGATTCTCTCCTTGTCTTTTACCTTTGCCATTTTAATTATGATGTGTCTTGGTGAGGGGCTTTTTGGGTTCATCTTGTTTGGGAATCTCTGAGCTTCCTGGGCTTGTGTGTCTTTTTCCTTCACCTTGTTAGGGTCATTTTCAGTCATTATTTCTTCAAAACAGTTTCTCAATCCTTTGTTCTCTCTCTTCTCCTTCTGGTACTTTTGTGTGTATGTGTTGTTACTCTTCATGTTGTACCAAAGTTCCCTTAAACAACCTTATATTTTTAAAATTCTTTTTTCTTTTTGCAGCTCTGATTGGATGTTTTTTCTACCTTGTCTTCCAAATCACTGATTGAATTATCTGCTTTCAACCACTGTTTATTCCTTCTAGTGTATTCTTTATTTCAGATATTTTTGACTGGTTCTTTTTTTATGGTTTCTATATCCCTTTTTATGTTTACTATCTCTTTGGTTAAGTTCTCATTGATTTCATCCATTCTTCCCCTGAGACTTGAGCATCCTTATAACCATTCTTTTGAACTCTATATCTCGTAAACTTGCCTCCATTTCATTTAGCTCTTTTTCTAGAGTTTTCTCCTGTTCTTTCATTTGGTGCATGTTTCTTTGTCTCACCATTTTGGCTGCCTCTGTGTTTGTTTCTATGAGTTAGTTTTATCTGCTGTGATTCTCAGTCTAGGTAGAGTGGCCTTATGTGTAGTAGGTGTCTTGTGGGACCCTGTGGCTCAGTGTCCTTGATCACCTGTGTTGGGTGCTTTAGAAAAGTCCTTTACGTGGGTTATGTGGGTCCTCCATTTGAGTCTTGATTGCTATTTACCCATACATGTATGGAATCAACCCTCAGGCTGGATGAATGTGAGGATCAACCCCAACCACAATGTTCTAGCTGCTGTGCAGGTGCTGACCACATAGAGAGGAAGTTGCCTCATCAGGGTGTGGTACCTGCTGATATATCTCTTTGGATATGTTGATTGTAAAGCTAAACTGAATCCTGCTCTTTGTTGTCTGTAGCTGGCCATTGGGTGTGTTGATTCTGGGGCCTCTTGGGAATGATTCTGATGCAGGTCAATGTCAGACTCTGCCTGTGACTGACCCTGTTTGGAGCTACAAAGTGATCCACAGTTTGTAGCTGCCTCTTCTGGGCCTGTGTGTGTGTGGGAAGGGTCAAGCTGTGCATCAATGTTTGCTTTACCAGCACTGAACCTGGGGGCAGGTGAGCAAAAGTCCCTAGGAGCTCCTAGGTCAGTGATGGCAATCCTATGACATGCGTGTCAGAGGTGACATGCGAACTCATTTTTTTGGTTGATTTTTCTTTGTTAAATGGCATTTAAATATATAAAATAAATATCAAAAATATAAGTCTTTGTTTTACTATGGTTGCAAATATCAAAAAATTTCTATATGTGACACGGCACCAGAGTTAAGTTAGGGTTTTTCAAAATGCTGACACGCCGAGCTCAAAAGGTTCGCCATCACTGCCCTAGGTCCACTTCTGTCTGCCCCCACCTGCCAGCTGCCTATTAGGCTCAGCCACTGAAAGAAACTCTGGCAGTACTTAAATTGCATGCAATAGGTTCACAGTGAGTTACTAGGTAGGAGTGAGAGGTGTTCTTCATATCTATATGGGTTCAGCCTTGGTGCCAGAACTGGGTCTGGGGTCCCTCAGCAAATGTCCTAGGGTTTACCAAGTCTAGCTTCCACCCAGTGGGTGCTTGCACACCTTTGTGTGGGTTGGGGTTTCAGACAGTAGTCAGGATGAGGCCAGCAAAGTTTATCAGGCCTAACCAGACCAAAATTTGTCCGTGTGAAAGGAAGACTCTCTACTGATCAGGTGTGAGATAAAAAAAATATCCTCTGTTCTAGGACCACACAACATAATCTGTCCCAGATTCTGCCAGGAGTCTGATCCCAGCAGGGAGGGGCCACTGGGAGTCAGGAGAGGAGGAAGTGCTGGTCAGGTTTGGGGGATTTGCGGGGCTATGGCTTCCATCCCAGAGCCACACACCTCAGACTGTCCTGGATTCTGCCCAGGGCTCAGCAGGGTGGAACCTCCAAAAGTCATGAGGTTGGGGCCCCTGGGAGCTCAGAAGTTCTACCGTGAAGAAGAGGCACCAGTCAGGTTCACAGGAAAGCCACACAACTCAGTCACTAACATCCCTTGAGTCTGCCCAGACCTCTACACCACATCCCAGGCCTCTCACTCCTCAGCAGGACAGAAGCTCTGCAAGATGGGTCAACAGAGTGTCTGCAGGGTGGGGCTATGGCTTTCCCCCAGGCTGATGCTGTATGGAAGGGCAAGCTCAACCCAAGAAAGATGGCATCTATGGTGTTGTAGAACGACTCAGCATAGATATCCTGGAAGTTGTTTTCTCAGCTCTCTCCCCAGAACCCCAGTTTCTTCTCATACAATTGTAGCCTGCTCTGCCCTCATTCTGTCAGAGCCCAGGGTGAGTGGCTGCAAAAGAGATTTTATATGTTGACCCTGTAAGGGGGTTCCTATTTTTCTAGCAGACTCTCGTCTCTCTCTGGCAGAGAGAAGCCCTGCTGCTTTTCACAGCCAGATGTTACGTGGGTGACTCTTCTTGCCTCTGATGCTCTGGTCTGTGGAGCCCAGTTTGGGCATGCGACCCCACACTTCTCAGGAGGTGCCTCCAGAATCTCAACTGCTGCCTGTGGGAGCAGGGCCAGTCCTTTTTGTGTCTCCATACTTCCTACTAGTCTCAATGTGGTCTCTTTTGTAAATCCTTATTTATAAGGCTTCTTTTCAGCTGGTCTTCAGTTGGCTATCCTGGTTGATTGCTCTATATTTTAGTTGTACTTCCAGGTTAGTTCTGGGAGGAGACGAGTGCAGTTTCTACCTATTTTGCTGCCATGTTGAATCTTGTTTTCTATTTTATTAACTGCAACTTTTATCTTTATTTTCTCCATTTTACTTTCTTTGAATTTTCTTCTGTTCTATTCTAACATCTCAAGATGAATGATAGCTCATTAATTTTTGGCCTTTCTTATTTTTGGAATTTTTAAAAATTATTTGAAATTTCCCTTTAAGGAATCCTTAATCTGCATGAAATAATTTTGAGATGCTTTTGTAAAAAAATATTATCAGTTTAAAATATATATTGTTTTTAATTTTATCTATTTTGTTTAGTCATTTGCTCAGAAGATTTTTTAAAATGTCCTAACATGTGGCATTTGTGCAGTTATATTTTTTGCTATTTATTTCTGTCTTAAAAACTCTGTGGTCAAAGAATGTGGTCTGTCTGATTTTAGTCCTTTGGTTCTGTTTGTACCATGCTTTCTATCTTTGTGTATAGTCAGTTTTTATAAATGCAACATTGGTCCTTGAAAATAATATTTTGTCTGCATTTTGGGGGAGCAGAGTTCAATGTGTGTCAAATTTGTTAATGTTGTCCCAATGTCATTTGTTAGTGTTGTTCCCAACTCATATATCCTCATATATTGTCTATCTATTGTTTTGCTTATTTGATTCATTCTTTAGGAGAGTGTGTTAAAATATCCCACCATCTATGTGGACTTCTGCCTTTTATCTATAGTACTCTATGAGTTTTTACATTATATATTTTGAAGCTACATTGTAATATGTTATTTTTAGGTTATATTATAATTTATATATATACATTTAAAATTATATATTCCTGCTGAATTGAAGCTCTCATCAACTGGAGTGACTCTCTTGAGTTACTATGTTTCTGCTTCTGTAGGGTTTTATTGGGGAGATATTATTTTAAGATACATATTTACATACTTAACAACCTTTTAAAATAGTTCTGTGTTAGGGTTATCCTCATACTTCCGATTGGCTTCAACATGAAAACCAAATATATATGCTCTGTAACTCTTGAATCTGACATGCCACGCTTAAAGATGTGATTAATGCAATTTTAATATTTTCCAGCAAATTTTAGTGAGTATAAGAAATATCAGAGACAGAAATGCTAGATATGTAATAAAAATTGTCAAATTTAAGTGCAGTGAAATTGGAAGTTTAAAATCTTTTTTAGAATTGTGAACACTTAATATGTTTAAGTAGGCTATGGGAAATTTGGGGGGATACTGATTCTTACTGAATGAAAGTCAGCCAGTCACTTATCCTATCTAATAATAGACAAACATTGTAATTGACCATACTTTCGCTACGCCTCCCATTGGCTAATCAGCGTGATATGCAAATTAACCACCAACAAAGATGGCGGCTAATTTGCATACTGCAGGCAGGGTGGGACAGCACCATCCCGCCTTCCCCGCCACCATCTGGGCCTGCTATCTGTGACCCGGGGCAGCGGGCGTCCGTGTGCGACCCGACCCGGGGCAACGCCCCAAACCCCAGATCGGCCCTGCCATGTGCACGACCCAGGGAGGCGGG
>NW_005359880.1:1138840-1141963 GCF_000412655.1 Myotis brandtii
GCCCGGGCGTCCTGTGTGCGACCCGACCCGGGGCGGCGCCCCAACCCCCGGATCGGCCCTGCCGTGTGCGCGACCGAGGGATCGGGCCTGCCATCTGCCACCTGGGGAGCGGGCCTAAGCCAGCAGGTGGTTATCTCCCGAGGGGTCCCAGACTGTGAGAGGGCACAGGTGGGGCTGAGGGACACCCCCCACACCCCCCTCCCCTGCCAGTGCACAAATTTTTGTGCACCGGGCCTCTAGTTCTTTCATAAAATTAGTAGGCTAGATTCTTCCCACCATACAATTTTATGGTACCAAATAAAGTCTCCCCCAAAGTGAAAACAGTTCACTTTCAATAAGAGTGGGAGACTATTTGCTTGGTTATTGAAATGCTTAGGTAATGTACTCAGCTGGGTTATACTTGTGGCTCTGCTTAGCATAGCATGGAGACTGCTGCAGAGAGGTCAGAGTTGTGGGGAGCCATTGCCTAGTGGGCTGTGGATAATCTCAAGGAGAGAGTCATACATTTGAGAACTATTTGAAAAAAAAATTGTGCTATACTGTGGACATAGTAAATCAAACTAGAGTACTGTGGACTAGCAAATGAAAATGACCTACTGCAGACTCTTAGGGGCGTTGTGGTATTAGTTTAATTTTAAAGTTTTTGCCAATTGGTGGAGAAAATCTAGAAATAATATAGATTTACAAATGTGTATACATATGTGTATAATAATGAATGAAAAAGAGAAAAAGGAAGGGAGGGAAAGTAGGTGGAGAGAGAGAGGAAGAAGAAGGTGAAGAAGAGGAAGGAGAAGGAGTAGAGGGAAAGGGGGAGAGGGGGAGGGAGGGGGAAGAAAGGAGGAAGAAGGAGAAGGAAGAGGATGAGGAGAAGAGGAAGGAGGAGAAAGGGAGGAAGGGAGGAAGGGAGGGAGGGAGGGAGGGAGGAAAGGGAAGGAAAGAGCCAGTGAGTTTTTGAGAGAAAGAGGCTTTACTGCTGGGCCAATATTTTCTATAAAATTTATGGGAGTGTACTAATATAAGTGTGTAGAGAACGCCTGGGAAGGCACATGAGCCTTTCTTTAATTATTGTCAGCTGAATCCAGTGACGTTGGCAGAGCCACGTCCTGGAAACATACCTTGCCAGAGGCAGGTGTGTTGTCAGCTTGACCTTCAGCCCAGGCACCAGGGGTTGCATTTCGTTATCTAAATCCAGCCAAGCACCAGGAATGAATACGACTTGGGCCCACCCAAGAATGCACATAATCTCCTTTGTCTTGACCTTTAGTAAAACTTACTGTTTTTTGCTGTATAAAATAAACACGCTGTATTGGCTCTGGGTTCCTGTCTCTCCATCAGAGGACAGTGGTCCCACCCTGTCCCAGCTTTTCCTACTGTATTTGTGTCTGTCTCTTTCATTTTCTCAATCCCCGGTCGCCCCTACTCAGGAACCAGACTGCTCTTTAGCCGCGCTGGACACGGAAAAGAGAGAAAAATTTATATCTGGCACCCAGATCCAGGGACCTGAATACTGGGGCACAAAAGTCAGGCTCAGGGGTCACTCCGAGAAGTGCACCGTGCAACAAATTAAAGAAGTAAGGTAAGGAGTAGATTGTAAGAACTGGGTGTAAAACATGGGATATTCAGGGTCTCAGGAAAGAGACCTCTACCCTCAAATGCTTAAAAATATGCTCAAAGCTGGAGGATGCTCTGTTAAGTGTAGTCAGATTCTTGATTTCTTTTTTGTTAATGAAACTTGCCCTTGGTTTCATGAAGAGGGAACTGTCAACTTTCAAACATGGGAAAAGGTCGAAAAGCAGTTGCGTGACCAATACACAGTAGAAGGTCCAGAGAAGATTCCTATTCCTACACTATGGTCTTTAATTTGTGATTGCCTTGATCCAGCACAGGAGAGTTTAAGAATGTCTAAGCCGGGTGTAGCCATTGCTTTACAGCCTACAGTGGAGGGGTGTGAATCTCTAAAAATACCACCTCCCCCTTCTGTCCCTCTTCCGCCTCTGCTTGTCGCTCCTGCGACCGCAGTCAAGAGCCCACCTGAAAAAGGTTTACCTCGTAATTATGAGCAGGAGCTAGTGTTTGAGGCAGAGCGGGACTAGCGTCACTGTTAGCGGGATGACTCAGATGATAAGAAAGGTTTTGCTCGCAGCTGCCCAGCCTTTATGGCTGAATGCAGGTACTTGGCCCAAAGTGACTTCATATTTCATTTTGCTGGAGGCTCAAACTACTTGTACTGGGCTGAACCAAGTAGAAAGGATTAAAGGAATTTCTCAGCAAATGCCAATAATTCTTCATCTTAAAAAATCTTTTTCTTTCCCTCCCAGGCCACCAGAAACTCTTAGCTAGTTAAATTTCTTTCTATGCGTCTGTATTGTAACTTCAATCTGCTTTTCTCTGATTTATGATTTTTTATTGTGCTGTGTTAAAATTTTAAGATCCTAAGATTAACTTGAAAGTGTAAAATCTGTAAAAATTGCAACCCAGGGAAGTTTTAGCAAAGGCCAGTTAATTCCAAGCATGCCTGTGACGCATAAACATGCGCAGGCCAGCCCTGGGGACGTGAAGCATGTAAATGGATGAGCAGTACACGTGGCCCATAACACAGGTTCTAAGAAAATTTCTAGACAGAAGGAAGTAACTAAAAAAGGCCCCAGCCCATTGACTAGTTTTTTGGTAATCCTGTAAAATGGATGCCCACTCCCGGGAGTGTTATTAAAAGTCTCATTTTTGCCATGTTTTTATTTCCCAGTCCATCATTTGAAATTTGGATAGATGAAACATTTCTCACAATTTAGGGATTTGTCTAGAATCTCTGTACTCATGACCAGATAAAGGCTAGATTAAGAGAAATGGCGTGCCCCACCTGATTTGGGATGGCTCTTGAACTGAGTCCTGTATCTCTTCACGATGCTATAGAATAAACCCCAAGACTGTTTCTCTTTAAAAGATGGCAAAAATGACACAAGGCTGTATTTGGGCAACAAGATTAGTGTTTCCATAAAAAGAGTAGTTCTTTTTTTTTTTTTTTTAGTTTTTAATTTTTTTTAATTTTTTTTAATTTTAATTAAATCTTTATTGTTCAGGTTTTTAATTAAATCTTTATTGTTCAGGTTACATTTGTTCCTCTTT
>NW_005359880.1:1143202-1163952 GCF_000412655.1 Myotis brandtii
CTCAGTCCCGTTCCCAGAGGCTCTGCTTCTCAGAACCCCAGGAACCGCTGCAAACCTCGGAGAGAAAGCTGCCTTCCAACCGATGCCAGACAATCCCGCCTCTCCCGCCTGAGTCTGAGTCCCCAGAGACTCTCCCAGATCTGGAGCCCAGAGTCTGAGACTCCCTCCTGACTGAAAACGACAACCGCGCCCTCAGCCACCAGCCTGCCCTGCGCGCGCACCTCCGTACCTGAGCACCCTCCACACTGCGCCTCCTCTGAGCCTCGGTGTGCTGTTGTTTATCCTTCTAGTTGAAGAGTCTCTCCTCAGCCAGCCTTCCTGTGGTTCTGGGTGATGTCCGTCCCGTCTTTTAGTTGTATTTTTGAAGTGGTTGTTTGCGGCAGCAGTCTCTGGTGTTTACCTATGCCGCCATCTTGGTTGCTCCCCGCTAATCTCGGTAGTTCTTGAATAATAATGGACTGCATTCCAAGGTTGCCTCACAGGTCCTGGGGCACTCCTGTTTTTATAAAGAAAAATAAAATAATACTTTAACATTAAAGCCACTGAAAGTCGGTAAGTTATCTCTGTTACAGAATTTGCCAAAGAAAATGCCTTGGGTAATAATAATTGACTTTAAAATCAAAGTTGTTAAGGCAAAATATACATAACTAAAATGAAAGGTATATGGTAAATCTTTTTCAGTGGTAAATATATATGACTACACATAGTTTTCCAAAGTCCTTGGTAACTTAAGGACTTTGGAACATGGCTAAATATCTAGGTATTTTAAAATGACAAGGTACTGAAACGTCAGTCTGAGTTTGCCTCGTGTGAAGAATCTAGAGAATAGAATTGAATCTATTAATTGAGTGTGCCTTGTGTTTTGTTTGAAATATATCCTTAGAAATGTGGATATGTTGCTAATTTGAGAAATGCTAGGTGTTTGTCTTGCCGGCTAGAGTTTGAGGCTTCTGGAAGTTTGGAGCTCAGGTTAGGTTGGGAGAAATTGTAAGGATGTGATGGCTGAGTGCATGGAGTATGGAGGTTCATCTTTGAGAGGAATGGTTCTTGTGTTGTCTCTGGAGAGATTGCTGGTTCGGAGTGTATTGTGAGCCTTATGTGTATTGCATGTGGTGGAATTTCAACCTAGGAAATAGTATTTTGTTGGCCGAATTAGAGGATAAGGATTAATTCTATGGTCTGAACCAAATTTTTAATGTTAAGACCAGTTTTAATTTAATTGATGTCTGAAATGTGTAATATAATCTTTGGGTTATATATATTTGATAGACTTTCCAAGTTAAATTTCAAGACTTTAACCGAGAGATACCTTTGGGATATTTCAAGGGCCCTGAAATGATTCAAGGATGCATTCTCTCCTCTTAAAAGAAATATTTTTGAACTCAATTAGGCCGATCTAATATACTTAAAATCACGTGGGAAGCATTATCAAATAAAAATTAATAACTGTGTTCTGTTTAAATACATATAAGCAATTGGTTCTAACAAAGTCCACAGTAAAATTTGCAAAAAAATATTGTTTAAAAGTAAATTTAAAAAGGAGAAATTTTAAAATCTCTTCCGCTACTATTTACAAAGTAAACTAAAAAGTTATTATTTGGGCATTAAAACTCACCATTAATGAGACACCATAAAGAAAAAGAAAGTTACTTTACTTGAGATGTATATATTGCAGTATTGGCCAGCATGTCTCTCTCCTAGTTTTTCTGAAAAAGCAACCAAGTTGGTTGTTCCGTTTAAAAGAAAGTAAAAGGTTTTAAAAGAAACCCCCTAAATGTGGCTTAGAGATTGCTCTAGGAAAAAATATAGTGGAAAATGCCCTTCAAATACCTACGAACTGTACTTAAAAATCAATATATTAGGCCTCAGAAGGTAGAAATACGAAAGGATTGTCTCAAGACCCTAAATGACTTTTAAAGGTTATAAGAGGACATTAGTTAGTTAAGACCTTATCTAGAAATCTCTATGGGAGAAATGACAAATTTATTCAATATACTTAAGAATCCTAAGAAAGTTTTTATTAAGTGTATATAAAGACACTTAATTATTTTTTCTAATTTCGTGACTCGCATGTAACAGCAGTTTGCAACCATCTGAAATATGAATGCCAAGCAATTTGGGGCCATCTAGCAAATCCTATCTTCCCTAAACCAAGGATCCTTAAAGGTGAATAGTTTGCATTTTGCCTCCCTAACCAAAACTTATGTCTATATACTAAAAAAAAAACAACTGATAGCAGAAATCCAATTAGTGTCATTTACTGTCCACACCCTAGGTCAAATAAAGTTCAGGGGAACTAATAGTGGAAGGTTACCAGAGGCTTAATATTGTTGCAGAGGCTTGTCTCTAACCTAGAGATTACTTATTATGGAAGCATTTTATCCGTGTTTGTGCTGATATTGGACCAGCCTACATTCAGGGAATGGTATTAGCTGCCGAATCAAAGGAGATGTTATTCTTCAGGCATTAACCATTTTTACAGTTGGATCCAGTTCTGGAAAGATTGGATCTACTGCAACAAACCCCTTATATTTCAGCACAATGAGTAGAAATACAAGCTCTTATTTATGCCTTGACTGATTTTGCTATGGAGCCCATCAACCTATAGTGATAGTGCTTATGTGGTAAGTATGGCCAAAAATATTGAAACAGCTATTATAGGGCACACTAATTCGGAGGAACTCTTTCATTTATTTTTCAACCTTCAAAAAGTCGTTTGAGAATGACAATTTCCATGTTTTATTGGCTATATTAGATTCCATTCTGGCCTTCCGGGTCCCTGCAGGTAATGAAGAAGTAGATCACCTCATTGCCTCAGTAGAGGAAGTCACTCCATTTTCCATGACGCAGGCCTCGCACGCCCTACATTATCAAAATGCCTTTGCCTTGTACAAGGAATTTCATATTTCCCAAGAGCAGGCTTGCCAAGTTGTCAAGCAGTGCCCTCAGTGTGTTATCCACCTCCCTGTGCCAGCATTAGGGTAAATCCCTGAGGACTTAAACCTAATCAAATCTGGCAAATGGCTGTCACTCATATACCTGAATTTGGCAGATTTCGGTGGGTCCATGTCTCCATAGATACATGCTCACGCTTCATTTTTGCTACTCCCCAAACAGGGGAAAGTGCAAAGCATGTAATTAACCACTGTCTAGCAGCTTTTCCAGTCATAGGACCTCCCTTAGAGCTGAAAACAGATAATGGACCCCCATACGCTAGTTCTGCTTTTCAGCACTTTTGTCAGCAATATCAAATTTGTCATAAAATTGGTATTCCTTATAATCCTCAAGGTCAAGTAATAGTGGAAAGAGCCAATCGTACTCTTAAAATGCAATTATGTGTCACCTCAAAACAAACTCAGTCATGCTCTTTATACTTTAAATTTTTTGAATTGCAATGCAGAGGGTCGTACAGCAGCTGAAAGGCATCAGGCCTCCTGTACAATAGCCTCCGCCAAATTAGCCCATTGGAAGGATGCACAAACCAGACAAGTTTTACCAGATTCAGTAATGATGTGGGGAAGAGGTTGTGTTTTGTATCTTTCCAGAAGGAGCAGTGCAGCCAAATTGGGTGCCAGAGCATTACGTGTGTCACCGCAATGGACCCAGAGAAGCTCCTTGTTCCTTTGTTCAAAAGACTGAGAGTTGCCCCAATGACAGCAAAGTGGAAGAAGAAAACTGAAGGCTACCCAAGGGACTGAGGTGCCAACATGGGGTCATTTGAAGAAGTTAATGACTGAAGCCCAGCAGATAGTAGAAAAGCAAGAAGTGGAAGCTCCTTCCTCAAACATGTTTCTGGCTATGCTAGCATTGGTTAGCTGCCAGTCTTCTGTAAAGTCTTGTGCAGCCAAGTCCGAGGCCCTGAGTAAATATACACCAGCAGCAAAAGAAACTTTCATTTAGTAGCTAAAAATGTTAACATGTAGGTAGTTTGATTTCTCTCTTATTGCTGTGTTGCATTGGCATTGTTTTGTTATTATTTTAATAGAGCTTTGTTCTTGATATTTAAGTTTTACTTTTATTATAGTAGCTAAAAAACAAAAAAAAGGGTGAGATGTAGAGAGCACCTGGGAAGGCACATGAGCATTTCTTTAATTATTGTCAGCTGAATCCAGTGATGTTGGCAGAGCCACGTCCTGGAAACATAACTTGCCAGAGGCAGGAGTGTTGTCAGCTTGACCTTCAGCCCAGGCACCAGGGGTTGGGTTTCGTTATCCAAATCCAGCCAAGCACCAGGAATGAATATGACTTGGGCCCACCCAAGAATGCACATAATCTCCTTTGTCTTGACCTTTAGTAAAACTTCCTGGTTTTTGCTGTATAAAATAAACACGCTGTATTGGCTCTGGGTTCCTGTCTCTCCATCAGAGGACAGTGGTCCCACCCAGTCCCAGCTTTTCCTACTGTATTTGTGTCTCTCTCTTTCATTTTCTCAATCCTCCCCCGCAACCCCCCGTCGCCCCTACTCAGGAACCGGACCACTCTTTAGCCGTGCTGGACACGGAAAAGAGAGAAAAATTTATATAAGTGTTTATTTATTTGTACTGTGTAATAGTTAAAGGCTTGAGTCAAAAAGGATTCTCAGGAGCTTCTATAATCCTAATATAATAAAGAGCTAATATGCTAATTAGACCAGACGGCAGAATGACCTTCTGAACGACCTTCTGGAATGACCAGTGGATGAGGGCCGGGCCATGAGGCAGCCAGGGCTGCTCTGAGAGCCGAGCCCCTTGCACAAATTTCATGCATCAGGCCTCTAGTAGTATTATAATGGGTTTTAAAAATGTTAACTCATGTTTAAGAACAGCTGTTACCAAATATCTGTTTTGTGAAGGCATAGGACAACTTAGTTTTTCTTAGAATTATATTTTCTCATTTTACTTTAACTAACAGGTGTTATCTGGGTGTCTAAACCTATGAAAATTAAGAAACTATAAACATGAGATAATAAAATAATTAGATTTTTGTATACACCAACTAAATTTCTGAACCAAACTGGTTAGCATTTAGGAGATGAAAGAGAAAATACTAGTAAAATATAAACACACATAGATAAGTACACACATATAGTAAATAGATAGAAAGTATATTGACACTTTCATAAGCTCCCAAGAGTTGCAGTTGGCTGTTATATTATTAAAATATTATCTCTTAGAATTTTAACATACTTATTATATTAGACCTACCAAGCTGGGTATGTCTCTAGTGGCATGAGTATCTTGCAACAACACTGCTAGTCACAGGTTTGATTTGGGGAAGAAAGGGTTTTGCACAGAACAAACAGGATGTAAAAATATTCTTTCCATAAAAAGCAGACATTTGGACAAGTGGCTTCTTGGTCTTTTAATTCCAAATTTGCAAATCAGTTCTCAGAGGAGTTTCTGTTGTGTTTTATTGATATTCTTTGGTTGATCTTGAATCTTTTTTTATAGTACAGTGGGGCCTTGAGTTACGAGTGTCCTGACTAACGAGTTTTTCGAGATATGAGCCATTTCTCGGCCGATTTTTTGCTTTGAGTTGCGAGCTAAAATTCGGGTTACGAGCCAGCTTCAGATACCCCACCGCTAGTTGGCGCAGCGAACGTCACAGTGAACGCCACAACTTCAGCCCAGCATCACGTGTCTCACTCGTTCACTTTAAGATTTGACATATGAGTAATTTGAGTTACGAGCTCCGTCACGGAACGAATTAAACTCGTAAGTCAAGGCCCCACTGTATTTACAATATGCTTCATATCCTCCCCATTCTTCAAAGGGGCAGTTAAATCTTCACTCCTCTTTGGGATCTGTTATAATTTCCCCAAACTAGAAGTAAGTCTCTCTGATTTCTTCTAATTAACACTCTCTCTAGGTAGTTGTGATTCTTTAAATCTAGACATTGTGGATTTTAAGATAAAGTATTTTTTTTGTACTGTTAAGAAAGAAAGAGCTCTGCCTATTTAACTATTTCACAATGCTTTCTCACCTTTTAGAATTATTTTCTACCTACTGAGAGAGCTCTTTTAGAATTATTTAAATGAAGATTTTTTTTGTTTAAATCCTATTATTTTCATAAGAAAGCACAAATCAAAGAAATTGGTTAAGGAATTCTTTTTTATATTCAGAATCTGGTTTTCTTTTTAATCACTTTGCAACTCAGTGTTGTTGATGTCAATGTTTTCCCTAACAATATCATACTCTGGATTATCAAGAATATTTGTGACCTGGCACTTCATAAAAGAAAGCTTCACTATTGTTTCTGAGATTTTCTTCTAGGTTGACCCATTTTGCAAATTTTATGCTGGCTCTTTATTGATATTACCATAAGATGTCAACGTAAGGTTTCTAGATAATACACACAGGGCTTCATTAAATGGTCTTTACGTAAATGGTTTGTTGACCAAAATATTGAAGGGTTAAAATTGTCCAGTCTGTAATGAGGCAAGTGCCCCATGCAGTCAATGACAACTAAATCACAGCCGCTAGCAGGCCATTGGTGATTGTAAGATAGCATTGATTTTAGCAGAGAGCCTGCTATCAGAGGAGTGAAAATATTGTGAATCTTACTAATAAAATAGAAGAAATGCAATACTATATTCTCTTCCTTTGTATTTCTTGGAGTTCAACTAAAATTTCACTTCTGTGAAATTTTGTTGGCCCCTTGGACTTTGATAGTAGCTATTTTCTCTGAAATATCATAACACTTTATTTAATTAAAAGGACTAAATAATAATTTTTGCATGAGAATAATCTATGCATATGGCTACAAAACCCAACTGCAATTAAAAACTGTAGTGCCCAAGCCCACTACCCTCACTATGAGAGCCCTGGTCGTGGGAACAACTAACTTGAACCATTTCTGGTTTTGGTTCTTAGACCTGTGGCTACCTTTCTAGGGCTAAAATAATATGCTTATACGGATTGCTTTTGCTATTCTTCTCATTTAACAGATATCATGGTAGAAGAGAATTTAGCTTATTAATTTCACCTTCTTTCTTTCTCCTTCCTCTACATTAATTACATTAATTTTATGAGCTCTTTTATTGGTACACTAGAGGCCCGATGCACAAAGATTCATGCAAGAATAGGCCTCTCTTCCCCTGGCTGCTGGCACCAGCTTCCCTCTGGCACCCAGGACCCGGGCTGCTTTGCTCCTGCCTCGGCCAGGCACCTGGGACCCGGGTTGCTTCGCTCAGGCCACCATCACCACCCACCGACCCAGGCTGAGGTGGTCAATGCCACCTCATGGCGACCAGTTGTTTGGTCATTTTGGTTGTGACACCTCTTGGCCTTTTATTATTATGATTGGTAATTCCCACCACTATTTCTTGTTCCATTAACTATAGTTTCTCTTGACCTCCTACTTCATGAAGTTGGGATATTTAACCCTTTGCCTTCCAACTATCTTTCCTTATATAATTATACCACCCAAAGTTGATAACTATGGTGAGAATATTGATAATATTTTATGTCAGTATTGTAATTAATTAAATATTTCATTTTTGTCTATCGGTTGAACCAAAACAATTGAAAAATCAATAAATTGGGGTGTGTTGCAAATCACTTTTTGCTATTTAAAATATTGATTTTTCAAATGGATTCTTTAAATCCAGCATTTGCACAAATTTATGCCATATTTTATTTTGGTTCATATTTAGATCAGGAATTTCTATAAAGTGTCTTTCAATTAACTTTATATTTTCTTATTGGGAGAGGAAATCTGGGTCTTCTTCATTATATTCTTAATTTTCAGGGTTTTTTTTTTTACTTAATCTCTTTATTTTTTAGGCTCTATTTCATTCTTTGAAGCCCTCTGAATTCATATTCTTATTTGGAATAGTGGCTTCAAGTTTGAGCTATTACTTCCTCCCCCCCCCCCCCCCCCCCCCCATTCTGTGTTTTGTTTTATTTTCTGCAGCTTTAGGATCATATTATGTACAGAGTTACCTCCAGTCCCACCTTCCTACAACCATTTCCTTTTGGGGCCATCTTTGAATATTTTGCCTATGTTTGGGGAATTCTCTGCTTTATAAATCCATTCTTTCCCAGGTTGCCTTACTGCCTGGATATAGACTGTGAACTAGGCTCTACCAATTATAGGCATTCATGCCAGATTTTAGATGAGAAGTGTGGGATATGAAAGAGCAGATGAGCTCAGAGGAAATCAGATGTAGTAGACATTGAGATTTCAGTCTTAACATGTGGTGTCTTGGTGTGGTGGCAGGCCGGAATTTGGAGAGCAATCTACATGGGATTTTGGGTGTAGTTTTTGGCTATGTGCTTTATTAGTTGGGTTTTCTGGCCCGTGCTGAGGTTCTGTGAAGTACCCCAAATTCTTCAATAAATTCTTTTTCTACTTAAACTTGTCAGTTATTTTCAGCTATTTGTAAACCACTCCCATGACTGTTATAAAGAGGGAGATCTCACTGCTGTGAATTTTCTATATGAGGATGAAGAAGTCAGATATTATCTAAATAGACCAAAATGTCCTCTTCTTTTAGCCCCATATCACCCTCTGACCTTTACCATTCAGAACAATTTAATTAATCTTTGCTTCATCTTCCAAAAATTTGTTTAAATCTCTCTTTTGTTGCTGGTCTCCTCTCATTCTCTCTGTTCTTGTGGGTTGATATGATTTATTTTACTATAATTCCAAATGTATCTTGGGAGGAAGAGAAGATCAATTTAGTTGCTCTGTTTACCATCTTGAATCTGAAGTCCCATGATATTTTATTCATATTGGTATTATAGTACTACGACAGACAAAAAAAATCATGATAATGTTACTTCTCTTTTTTTTCCTTTTTTGTTAATTCTCACCTGAGGATATTCCCCACCCCCTTCCCCCCATTGATTTTTAGAGAGAGTGGAAGAGAGGGGGAGAGATGGAGAGACAAATCAATTGGTTACCTCCTATACATGCCCTGGATCAAGCCTGCAACCAAGGTATGTGCCCTTGACTGGAATTGAACCCGGGACCCTTCAGTCTGCAGGCTGATGCTCTAACCTCTGAGCCAGACCAACTAGGGCTAATGTTATTTTTTTTTTAATTAAATTATGATCTCATCAATGTTTATATTTCTAACACCTTATGTGGTAACTTACATTTTATCAAATATCCAATTAATATTTAAATGAGTTGATATATGTACAGATTTATAGATTATTTTATAGTAAGATACCTGTTCTTTTTGTTTGTTTGTTAATCCTTTTCCATGGATATTTTTTCCATTGATTTTTTTTTTTTAGAGAGACTGTGGAAGGAAGGGAGGGAAATGAGAGAGAGAGCGAGAGAGAGAGAGAGAGAGAGAGAGAAAGGGAAACATTGATGTGAGAGCGACACATTGATTGGTTGCCTCCTGCAAGTGCCCTGACCGGGGCTGAGGATTGAACCTGCAACACAGGCCTGTGATCTTAATTGGGACTTGAACCTGAAACCTTTCAGTGTGTGGCTGATGCTCTAGCCACTTAGAAACACTGGCCAAGGCTAAAATGCTTATTCTTTACTTAAAAAAAAAATGTTCCTTTGCCCAACCAGGATGCCACGGTTTGATACCTACCTGGTCAGGGCACTTGCCCGGGTTGCAGACTCAATTCCCAGTGAGGAGCGAGCAGGAGGCAGCCAATCAGTGATTCTCTCTCATCATTAATGTTTCTATCTCTCTCTCCCTCTCCCTTCCTCTCTGAAATTAATTATATATATATACTAGAGGCTCAATGCATGAAATTCGTGCAAGGGGCTCAGCCCCCGCTGCCGTGTGTTTATTGATTTTAGGGAGAGAGGAAGGAAAAGGGAAAGATAGAGAGAAATATTAGTGGCAGATGGAGCCTCCTGCACGTCTTAAGCCAGGAATGGAGCCCACAACTTGGACTTGTGCCTCAACCAGGAATTGAGCCAGCGACCCCTGGTGCATAGGACAATGCTCAAAAAACTGAGCCACTCCGGCCAGGGAAAGATGCCTATTCTGACTCAACTTTGTTTACTTTAAGTTTATGAGTCATAGCTGATCCCTCTGCATTTTTGTTTTCTTTCTTAGTTTATTTTGTTCATTAGATTCCACTTATATCTCTGCATTTTCAAGGAATTAATTTGTGAGAAGATCACACAATTAGAATCATATCAGGAACTGAAGTACTTGAAAAAAATATGTTTTCAAAGTGACATGCATATGTCAGGATGATGGAAAAATAGATATTCTTTAAATTTAGAAAATAATTTAAGTCTTTAAAGCTACTTGATGGGAATAACACAATCAATTTCTATCCTAAGTGAGGAAATAAAAATAAACATACTTAAAATTACAAGTTAGTACAAATCTACCAGACAGTATTTATATTGTTAAATTTTTGACACTTGAAGGAATAGTGTTTTTCATTTATATTTTAATGAAAAACTTAAATGTTGTTTAAGTGAACGATAGATGGGTATTGCTCCTGTGCAAAGTAAAAGCAAAAATTAGTGGCAGATGGAGCCCATTGAGTTTATTCATCAAAGCAGCAGAATTGTTAGAATTGCTTTTCTCACTTATAAACTTTTTTACAAACCTAGACTCTGAGATCATTGGAGCAAGTTGTGAACAATATCTTTCCTGCCCAATCAACCATTCAAGCACTGATTGAGACTGTTGTTTTATATTTAAGTAGAATTTGATACATAAAAACAACACAAAGAGACTTCCCTGTGATGGAAATTAAACAGTCTGATTTTTTAATGAAAACCCATTATATCATAACTACAGGCCCAATGCACGAAATTTATGCAAGGGTTGGCCATTGCAGCCCTGGCTGCTGGGGCCCTCGCAGCCCCGCTGCCTTGTGGCCCTGGCTGCCTCGCCCCACCCCCCGCCCACACCCATGTCCGCCACCACAACCCCCAGTTCCCCGGTTCTGCGGAGCCCCCCATTCGATCACCCCGCAGAGGGTGGCCCGGGCCTCCCTCTTTGTTGTGATCATGGAGTTCCCCCCCCCATTAATTGCCCCCTGGCCAATGGCCTGGGCCTCCTTCTGCAGGGCGATCGATCGCGGAGCCCCCCCTTCCCACATCGATTGCCCCCAGAGGGTGGCCTGGGCCTCCCTCTTTGGGGCAGTCGGGGAGCCCCCAAATTGATTGCCCCATTGGTTGGTGGCCTGGGCCTCCCTCTGCGGGGCGATCGATCGCAGAGCCCCCCCTTCCCACATCGATCGCCTCCAGAGGGTGGCCTGGGCCTCCCTCTTTGGGGCAATCGCGGACCCCCCAATTGATTGCCCCATTGGCTGGTGGCCTGGGCCTCCCTCTGCAGGGTGATCATGGGGTGATGGCGGGCCCCTCGACCAATCGCATTAACACCCACCTTGGCTGTCCTGGCCCCAGTGTGTGTCATAGCATGGTCATCCGAAAGGTCATCCTGATGGTCATTCTGCTGTTCAGTTGTTCGGTCAATTTGCATATTACTATTTTATTATTATAGATTCAGTAGAATATGGATCTTGATTTTCCTTTTGTTTAAAATTTATAATAATCACTAAAGTTAGTGATATGTTTAATATGCTTACTGTATTTGGTATGTTATGCAAATTGAATTGAATTATTGCCTCTATATCCAGGTATCATGAATGCATCATTTAGATTAGACTATGGATGAATCTTTGTATGTTTCAGAAAGATTTCTTCAAATATGTCAAATAAGACACATTATTCCTTTAACCATGAACATAGAATGATTACATTCCAGGGGAATGTCAGACAGTATTATCTCAAACTCCTCATAGTTTGGTGTCTATCAGTGGCTCAATTTAGGGAGCTATATATGTGAGGAATTGCCTTAGGTATAAACACTCCATTTATTTATCTACATCAAGCATTAAAAAGAACATAAAATACATGAAAAGGAACCAGTCAGAAACAAAGAATACAACATCTGAAATGAAGAATACATTAGAAGGAAATAAGAGCAGGTTAGGAGAAACAGAGGATTGAATCAGTGATTTAGAGACAAGATAACAGAAAACATTCAAGCAGAGCAACAAAAAGAAAAAAGAATTTTTTAAAAATGAGGAAAGTCTAAGGGACCTGTCGGACAACATCATGCATAACAAAATCTACATCATAGGGGTACCAGAACCTGTTTGAAGAAATAATGGCTGAAAAATTCCCTAATCTGGTGAAGGAAAATGACATACCTCCTCAGGAAGCACAGAGAGTTCCAATCAAGATGAACCTGAAGAGGCCCACACCAAGACACATCATAATTAAATTGGAAAGGTTAAAGATAAAGAGAAAATGTTAAGAGCAGCAAGCGAAAGACAGTTACCTACAAGGGAGCTCTCACAAGGCTGTCAGCTGATTTCTCAGCAGAAGAACTTCAGGCTAGAAGAGATTAGAATGAAATATTCAAAGTGATAAATAACAAGGACCTACAACCAAAATTACTCTACCCAGCAAGACTACTATTTAAAATTGAAGGCAAAATAAAGAGCTTTCCAGATAAGAAAAAGCTATTGAAGTTTGTTACCACCAAACCAGTAGTACAAGAAATATTAATGGGTCTTCTTTAAGAATAAGAAAAGAAAAAATTAGAACATAGATGTAAAGAATACAATGGTAATAAATTAGTACCTATTAATATTTACTTTAAATGTAAACGGATTAAGTGCTCCAGTGAAAAGAATGGGTAGCTGAATAGATAAGAAAATATGACCCACATATATGCTGTCTACAAGAGACCCAGCTCAGAATGAAAGATATACACAGATTTAAAGTAAAGGGATAGATGAATATATATGTTTTTTTAAAAAATATATTTTTATTGATTTCAGAGAGGAAGGGAGAGAGAGATAGAAACATCAATGATGAGAGAGAATCATTGATCAACTGCCTCCTGCATGCCTCACACTGGGGATCAAGCCCTCAACTTGGTCATGTGCCCTGACTGGGAATTGAACTGTGACTTCCTGGTTCATAGGTCAGTGCTCAACCACTGAGCCATGCCAGCCAGGATGGACAAATATATTTTATACAAAAGGGAATGAATAAAAAGCTGGGGTAGCAATACTTATATCAGACAAAATAGACTTCAAAATAAAGGCCATATCAGGAGACAAAGAAGGACATTACATAATGCAAAAGGGATCAATCCAACAAGAGGATATAACCCTTGTAAACTATATGCACCCAACATAGGAGCACCTAAATATATAAAGCAAATCTTGGAGAACATAAAGGTGGAGATTGACAATAATACAGTCTTAGTAGGGGATTTTAACACACCATTTTCATCAATGGCTAGATCTTTAAGACAAAAAATCAATAAGGAAACAGTGACCTCAAATGACACACGAGACCAGATGAATTTAATTGCTATCTTCAGAGCAATGTACCCCAAAGCAGTAGAATATACGTTCTTTTCAAGTGTACATGGAACATTCTCTAGGATAAACCACATGTTAGAACAAAAATCAAGTCTTAGTACATTCAATAAGATTAAATCATATCAAGTATCTTCCTTGATGACAATGGTATAAAACTATAAATCTGTCACAAGAAAACAAAACTGAAAAAACACAAACACATGGGGGCTGAATAACATTACTAAACAATAAATGGGTCCACAATGAAATCAAAGAAGAAATCAAATGTTATCTTGAGAAAAATGGAAATGAACACACAACAATCCCAAATCTATGGGACACAGCAAAAGCAGTCCTCTGAGGGAAATTCATAGCAATGTAGGCCTACCTTAAGAAACAAGGAAAATCTGAAATAAACAATCTAACCTTACACCTAAATGGAACTAGAAAAAGAACAACAAACAAAACCTAAAGTAATAGGAGGAAATAATAAAGATTAGGGCAGAAATAAATTACATAGAAACTAAAAAAAAAGTACAAAAGATTAGCAAAACAAAGAGTGAGTTCTTTAAAAGATAAACAAGATTGACAACCTTTAACCATACTCAAGGGGAAAAAAGGGAAATAACTCAAATCAGAAAGGAAGGAGAATAACTGACACCATAGAAATACAAAGGATTATAAGAAAATATCATGAAGAACTATATGTCAGGGCTTACTTGGGCCAGCTGAGGCCTGGGCTGGGGCTCAGGATTCACTCCTCCTGCTCTGGGCAGGCACCTCTATGGTATTTCTAAGGTGATGATGTGTACAGCAACTTTCTTTGGAGCAAGAGGAAACACCTATGAATCCAATGGTGACCTTGCTCTCTGGATGCCAGAAAATCAGGTCAGAAGTTGAGATTTCCACTATCAAGAAACAATGGAAAGAGCTGCAGCTGGTGTGATGCCACCAGCTTACTTTGGAGAATAATTCTGGGAAGAGTTACATCTTGCCATTCACTAATTCACTCATTCATTCAGTTAAAATATATTGAGCACTTGCTATAGAGTCAGCTTCTATGTATGAAGGATATAATGATGAAAAGGAAATAGTAAAAGAAAAATCAGTTGGTCTGGTGGAGTTTACATCCTATTGGAGAGGGTTAGACAATAAACAAGAAAAATCATATTCACATTACTATCCTATATAATAAAGAGCTAATATGCAAATGGTCATCATGCCCTAGCACCCTCGCGCCCTTGTGCCAGGGCCAGGTGACCTGAGGCCATGCCCTCCGCCCCAGCGGGGCTTGACAGGGGACCTGAGGCTGCGCCCCCCCGCCCTGCGGGGCTTGACGGGGGTGGGCCCAGCTGGGTCTGGGTCTTGTGTGATTTCGAGGTACACATGGGTGGGCGGGGACTTGACTCTGGGTCCCGCGGTGCGCCCCAGACTCTGACAGGAGGGAGATTTTCATGTACATTTTACTAATTTCTTTCATCTCTGACACTTCTATTATAGAGAAAGGGCAAATAGCAATATTAAAATACTAGAGGCCCGGTTCATGAAAATTCATGCACTGGAAGGGGGATCCCTCAGCCCGGCCTGCCCCCTCTCACAGTCTGGGAGCCCTCAGTGGCGGGAGGGGACCTGGCAATCAGGGGAAGGCGATGCCCCCATCACACCTCTGCTGCTGCCACTGCCGGCAGAGCAAGCCTCGGCTGGCCCCGGTTACCTGAGCCTCTGGTCGGCTCTGGGCAGCTGGGGGGCTGAGGGTACTGGGGGACTCCGGAGGCAGGTGCACAGAGTGGCTGGGCCCGTCTGGGGGTGGGCCCAGCCTTGCTGTGCACCTGCCACCCCCGTGGGGCTGAGGGGACTAGGAGCCGCCATCTTGTGGCTGTGGGTGCTGCCATCTTTGAGGGTGTGGCAGTCAATTAGCATATTCCCTCCTTATTGGCAGTGGGTGCTGCCATCTTTGTGATGGCGTGAGGGTCAATTAGCATATTTTCTCTTTATTAGAATTTCCTCTAATTAATTCCCTTTTAATGGGCCACTAGTTAAGTAATAAGGAGAAAAAATTAAGCAGAACAGCAGATATGACATATTGGGGTGGGAAGGTGTTGAAATTTTAGTAGGTTGGTCAGGGAAGGCTCCTCAGAGAAGGTGACTTGAGCAAAGAGGAGAGCAGTGGTTGATGAGGTCAGTGAGATCCAGGACCTTGTAGTTCTGTTCGGGACTCGGACATTTACTCTGAGTGAAAAGGGTGGTACTGCAGTGCTTTGGGAAAGAGAGACATGATCTGACCTATGCGTTAACAAGACCACTCTGGCTGTTGCGTGGAGAATATATTGAATTGGGGAGCAAGGGAAGCAAGCAGCAGGGAGACCAATTAAGAGGTTCTTCCGATCTTCCAGGGAAGAGATAATGGTAGCTTAGAATGGGGTACTGGTATTGGAGGTGGTGAGAAATTATTGAATTTTGAAATTCCCATGAAAGTCTGCCACTGTTAGAATGTTACCTGTTACTTAAAGTTAGGCAAAATTGTTTTCTGTTCTCAGTGTTAGGATTATTGTACATTTCCCTAAGCTGTTGCTCTTATTTTATTTTAAGTACTTTGAATTTTCAGTTGAGAAATTTAACCATAAGAAAGCGTAAAGCAAATTAATAGGTCATCCTTAGGAAGTGAATTCCAATTAATGGCATTTTGTATATTAGACTTATTTTGGTCATTTTACCATTAGTTTCCCCTTTGCTTGATTTTTCTCTCATGTTTAAAAATTTGTATCAATTTTTTTTCCTGTGTTATTTTTATTTTTATAAACCTTCTTATATTCCTTTCTGGTACAATTTTTGGTACATATAATTTTTTTCTCTCTTTGAGTCTGTTGAATGTACCACCTTTCACCCTCTATGTCTTTTTCATACCCGTGATTGTTTCTTTGTTATATAAGAGCAAAACCTGTCTGTAAGATTTCAAACCATAAGAATAGTTTGTGTTTTGCATGGAACATTAAATAAAAGAATGGCTGGCTTATGTAAGGAAAAACAACTGATCTACTTTGTCACTTAACTCAGAAGATAATATTCAGTTGAGTTAAAAGTGAATCAAATTAATTGTTGGACTGAATGACTAGTCACTAGTCAGTTCATTTGAAACATTTAGCCTAGGGATATGTTTATCTATGATACATTCTGATTATGAAACTTGCCCTTGGGTTTATTTTATGAGAAAATTTTGTGTCAAAAACAGGTAGAATAAAAAAAAAACTGGGAAGAATTTGCACACATTTCATAGGATTAAATAATGAGGATTTCAAACTGAACCCTTTTTTAGAAATCCTAAATAAATATTGTGATGTCAGTGTATAAGGAACTCAAATTCTTATGAAAAACAAATAGCCTGAAAAACAAATTTACCAGACTACAAAATGTTTATACACATCTATTTTCTTCCCAAGAGTTATTAAGTTGTAAACTAAACAAACATGTCTTTCCGTTTACTCATCACATGGTACCAATTCTCAGATATGACTCATGAGGCATGTATCTCATTTAATATTTTATAATGTTATTTGTGGTAAAGATGTGATTTCTGTTTTCAAATAAAATCACCCAGAATTATGGGAAGCTCAGAGGGTGACTAGAGAGATCATCCATCTGATTTGTAGATGAGGAACCTGAGGTCCAAAGTGTTGAAGTCCCAGGTTCTATCGCTGATTTGTAAAAGAGCCTAGATTGACACCCAAGACTCCTGACACCTAACCCAGGGCTTTTCACCTCAGATTAACTTGCATGTGGTGAACTGAATCCCCAGTTTTAGGATAAAAAAAAAATTGGCCCTGGCTGGTTTGGCTCAGTGGCTAGAACATTAGCCCACAGATGGAAGGGTTCCAGATTCAATTCTGGTCAAGGGCACATACCTCAGTTGCAGGCTCCATTCCCCACCTTGGTCAGAGCAGTGAGGCGGGCAACCAATTGATTATGTCATATATGAATATGTGGCTTATTTTAACTATGTAAGACAGCATGTGCACAGGAATAAATCTATAATACAGTTGTCCCTGATATTGATTCATAGTATTATTGATGATTAAAATATAAAGATTTACTGTTTTTCAGGTGTTCTTCTCTGAAGTAAGATGACTTGTCAAAAATTTTGTATGGCTTTGTTACAGTGGGGTAAGTTATTTGTCTTTTCCTCCCACTTAAAAATCATTTTTATTTTTCAATTACAGTTGAAATACATTATTATATTAGTTTCAGGTGTATACCCCAGTGATTAGACATTACCTAACTTACTAAGTGATTATTCTGATAAATCTTTCACCCATCTGACACCATACATAGTTATTAGAATATTAATGACTATACTAGGGGCCCAGTGCACAAATTCGTGCACCTTGAAAGGAACTGTGGGCCACGAGGCTGTGGTGGGCACAGGGGCGGGTCTCGGCCCATCCTCCACGCCCCTGCCTGGCCACTCCTGCCGCGGCCCACAGTCCCCTGTCTGCTGGCAGCCCTGCTCCCACTGCCGCAGCTCCCACATGCTGACTGTGCCGGCCCTGGCCCCGCTCGCACCTGCTGACAGCATGGCGCTATTGGGGCCAGCACCAGCAGTGGGTGTGAGTGGCTGCTGCTGCCCTGATCACCGCTCAAGAGCAGGGGGAGGTGGAGAAACCCTGATGGGTGATGGGGGCCGGCAGCCGCTGCTCACACCCACTGACGGTGATGAGCAATCTGGACTGGTGGTGGTGCCAGCAGCAGGTGCAAGTGGCAGCTCCGGTGACGGCAGTGGTGCGAGTGGGGCTGGCAGTGGTGCGAGTGGGGCTGGCACCGGCAGCAGGTGTAAGCACTGGGCGGGACCGTGGCACGCGACAGCAAAGAATTTTCAGTGACCAGTTGTTCAGTTGTTTGGTTGTTCCGCTGTTTGGTCTGTTTGTATACTAGGGTTTTATATATATAGATTCCCTATGTTGTACTTTATATCTCCACTAGAGGCCCTGTGCACGAATTCGTGCACCAGTGGGGTCCCTTGACCTGGCCTGTGGGATCGGGCTGAAATTGGCTCTCTGACATCCCCTGAGATGCCCTGGATTGCAAGAGGGTGCAGGCCAGGCCAAGGGACCCCACCGGTGCACGATCGAGGCCAGGGAGGGACGCAGGTGGTTGGCCAGCCAGGGAGGGACCGTGGGCGGGCTCTAGGGCATGTCCAGCCTGTCTTGCTCAGTCCCGATAGGCCAGACCCCAGCAGCAAGCTAAGCTACCAGTCAGAGGATCTGCCCCCTGGTGGTCAGTGCACATCATAGCGACTGGTCAACTGGTCGACTGTCTGTGCCTTGGTGGTCCGTGCACCATAGCGAAAGGTTGAGCGGCCTTAGCATATCATTAGCATATTACGCTTTGATTGGTTGAACAGACAACTGGATGACCAGACACTTAGCATATTAGGCTTTTATTATATAGGATGACTATTCTGTAAAAACCAATTTGAACTATTTTTTAAAAAATAAATATTTTTATTGATTTTAGAGAGAGAGGAAGGGAGAGGAAAAGAGAGATAGAAACATCAATGAGAGAGAATCATTGATTGGTTGCCTCCTGCATGCCCCTCCTGGGGATTGAGTCCACTACCCGGGCATATGTTCTGACCAGGAATCGAACCACAGACCTCTTGGTGTATGGGACAATGCTCAGCCAACTGAGCCACACCAGCTGGGCCCCATTTGTACTTATTAAAATGTCCATATGTATGGTAGAGATTTTGCTCTTGGAGATACTGTTTCCTATATTTGCTAACAGAATTTTCTGTTTCCAGGTAGGAATTCTCATGCTCATGCTCACTTAATGAAAGTATAAGTGTGAAAATGAAAACCTTTTATCCCTTTGCAAATAGTACAAAATGAACACTATTCCCAAACTCTTGGAAAGAACCTGATTTATATCACACACACACACACACACACACACACACACACACACACACTTCATATTTATAGTTGCAAAAATAGAATTGGTCTATATATACTGTTCTGTATTTGTTTTTTCAAACTACATTTTTATTGATTTCAGAGAAGAAGAGAGAGAGAGAGAGAGAGAGAGAGAGAGACCAATGATGAGAGAGAATCATTGATTGGCTGTCTCCTGCATGCCCCCTACTGGGGATCAAGCCCGAAACCCAGGCATATTCCCTGATTAGGAGTTGAATCATGACCTCCTGGTTCATAGGTCGATACTCAACCACTGAGCCACATTGGCGGGGCTGTTCTGTTTGGTTTTTTTTCCTACTTAACAGCTTTTCAATTTATCATGCCTTTTTTGGTATTTACTAATGTAATTATTTGTTTAATGATAGCATGACAATGAACTGTATGTATCTACCTTAAATTATTAATTTATTTGACCAATTCCCCATTAATACAAATTTATTTTCTGTAACAAATAGTGCTGCATTGAAATGTATATACATATATCTTTGTATGTCTGGGAGAATATATTTTTTTTTAAAAATATATTTTTATTGATCTTTTACAGAGAGGAAGGGAGAGGGATAGAGAAGTTAGAAACATTGATGAGAGAGAAACATCGACCAGCTGCCTCCTGCACACCCACTACTGGGGATGTGCCTGCAACCAAGGTACATGCCCTTGACCGGAATCGAACCTGGGACCCTTGAGTCCGCAGGCCAACCGGTTGGGGCTGGAGAATATTTTTGTAGATTAATTCCTAAAGAGGGATGTTTATTTTGAATAGTGTGCACATTTAATATATATTGATTTCAGAGAGGAAGGGAGTGGGAAAGAGAGAAAGAGAAACATCGATGTGAGAGTGAAACATTGATTGGCTGCCTCCTGCACACCCCCTGCTGGGGATCAAGCCTGCAACCTGGGCATGTGCCCTGACCAGGAATTGAACCAGCAATCCTTTGGTGCATGGGATGATGCCCAACCAACTGAACCACACTGGCCAGGACAAGAGTTACTTTTAACTCAGCCATTTTGTTCTTGTCAAGTCTCTAACTTATTGGAGGAGGCCCACCCACATAGGTAGGCCAATCTGCTTTACTCAGTCTACTGATTCAAGTGTTAAATTAATCCAGAAACACCTAGACACACCTAGAATAATGTTTGACTAAATGTCTGAGTCCCTTGTAGGCCTCAACAAATTGACTCATAACATTAATTATTATAGCCCACTTTATTATGCTTTGCAATTTTTCTCCTTGCCCATCATTTGCTTTTTAACTTTGTTTTTTTTTATAGCACAAAAAGTTTATATATACATATGAGTATCCATATATATACACACATATATATGTCCTATAGAATAAAAATCTAATATGCAAATCGACCGAATGGCGGAACGACTGATCGCTATGATGCGGACTGACCACCAGGGGACAGATGCTCAATGCAGGAGCTGCCTCCAGCCTGCAGGCCCCAGGCTAGTCAAGGCAGGTGTGAGCGTGGACCC
>NW_005359880.1:1163971-1205378 GCF_000412655.1 Myotis brandtii
GGGCGTGGCCCCCCCCCCCCCCCCGATCACCCCACTGGTCGCCCCACAGAGGGAGGCGACCGTCGGTGGCAACGGGGCCAGGGAGCAGGCAGCACCAGGCCAGCCAAGGTGGGTGCCAGCAGGGGCCCCCCGATCGCCCTGCCAGTCACCCTGTAGAGGGAGGTGACCAGCAGGGGCGGTGGTGGGGGGCGAGGCCGATGAGTGGGTGGCACCAGGCTGGCCAAGGCAGGTGCCAGCTGGGGTCCCCCAATTGCCCCGCCGGTCACCCCACAGATCGGCCCTGATTGCCGGCCACCCTAGTGACCTACCTGTGCATGAATTTTATGCACATGGCCTCTAGTGTGTGTGTGTGTGTGTGTGTGCATGTGTGTGTGTACATATATATATATATACACACACATAAGTACATATACACATAAGTGTGTATATATATATATATCAGATGACAGTCAAAACTTTAATTCTCTAAATGAAGGAGCAGTTTATGTGATGATAATCTTTAAAATAAAAGACTATGACACAAAGTGATGGGTTTGTTCTCAAATGGAATAGAGATACCATTTGAAATTCTATTTTGAATTATAACTGATAAACAGTAACAAATATCTACACTAATAAAAGAGAAACATGGTAATTGGCGTACGACCGCTACCCTTCCCATTGGCTAATCAGCATATCCTTATGCAAATTAACTGTCAGCCAAGATGGCGGCCGGCAGCCAGGCAGCTGGAAGCGAACATGAGGCTTCCTTGCTTCAGTGACTGCAGACTCCAACATTCCCCGCCTGACTTGCCGGCCACTGAGTTGCAACTCTAAGCAACTATGTACTATGTTGCAAATAAGAAGCTAAACAAAACCCTAGAAACCAGCTTTCAGCCTGCCGGGATCTCAGAGCTGAAGTTATACATTGTTTCGATTATAGAACGGCAAACAAACCAGATACGAAGCCTCAGAGCTAGAGCCAGAGCTAAAGCTGGCCCAGAATAAAATAAAAAAAGAGAAAAAAAAGGAGCGGTTGGGAGCTTCAGTCAACAACCGCCAGCCTGAAAGCAGCCCTCAGCCCCTCACCCAGACTGGCCAGGCACCCCAGTGGGGACCCCCACCCTGAAGGGTGTGTGACCAGCTGCAAACAGCCATCATCCCCTCATCCAGGCTGGCCAGGCACCCCAGTGGGGACCCCCACCCTGAAGGGTGTGTGACCAGCTGCAAACAGCCATCATCCCCTCATCCAGGCTGGCCAGGCACCCCAGTGGGGACCCCCACCCTGAAGGGTGTGTGACCAGCTGCAAACAGCCATCATCCCCTCATCCAGGCTGGCCAGGCACCCCAGTGGGGACCCCCACCCTGAAGGGTGTGTGACCAGCTGCAAACAGCCATCATCCCCTCATCCAGGCTGGCCAGGCACCCCAGTGGGGACCCCCACCCTGAAGGGTGTGTGACCAGCTGCAAACAGCCATCATCCCCTCATCCAGGCTGGCCAGGCACCCCAGTGGGGACCCCCACCCTGAAGGGTGTGTGACCAGCTGCAAACAGCCATCATCCCCTCATCCAGGCTGGCCAGGCACCCCAGTGGGGACCCCCACCCTGAAGGGTGTGTGACCAGCTGCAAACAGCCATCATCCCCTCATCCAGGCTGGCCAGGCACCCCAGTGGGGACCCCCACCCTGAAGGGTGTGTGACCAGCTGCAAACAGCCATCATCCCCTCATCCAGGCTGGCCAGGCACCCCAGTGGGGACCCCCACCCTGAAGGGGGTGTGACCAGCTGCAAACAGCCATCATCCCCTCATCCAGGCTGGCCAGGCACCCCAGTGGGGACCCCCACCCTGAAGGGGGTGTGACCAGCTGCAAACAGCCATCATCCCCTCATCCAGGCTGGCCAGGCACCCCAGTGGGGACCCCCACCCTGAAGGGGGTGTGACCAGCTGCAAACAGCCATCATCCCCTCATCCAGGCTGGCCAGGCACCCCAGTGGGGACCCCCACCCTGAAGGGGGTGTGACCAGCTGCAAACAGCCATCATCCCCTCATCCAGGGCCTCTAGTCATATTATAAAGGGTTATTATCAAGGGATGGTATGTACCTTAGAAATTTTCATCTTGAATACCACCAGAAGAATGCCTTTAGAAATTAAATGTATACTAGTCTTTCTCCTATCCATTGCAGGAATATCCTCACGAGAAAGCTTACAGGTGTTTGTTACTATCTTGTGATTTTTAACTGCCCTGAATCACAGCAGGCTTCTGTTTGAGATTAGTCACACATTGCCAATGACTTTTGAGTATACTATTTTCACTTGCTTCTCACTGCATTCTAGTTTTATTCTGATGTTAAAAAAAAACCTCATCTAATTTAGGTTAATTTCTTAGTTTTTAAAATTAAAGTCAAGCTATCATCTACAAAACCCATCTTATCTGGCAATCATTACCTGTGTGTCAACTAGTTCTGAGCATCTACTTGGCCATTCCAATCTAAAGGTGCTCTTATTCGCTTCTTTACTTCTTTGTTGTACATACTATTCTTTCTCATTGTAGCCATCTATATATTTACAGAAAATACTCAGGATAACGCCACTGCTACAGATTTCAGAACAAACCATGTCACAAAAGACAATACACACTCATTCTTTTTAATATAATTTTCTCATCGTCTCTACCTCATTTTGTTAGGTTCCATTTAAATGTTTCATATTAACTTTCCCAAAAGTTTGCAGTGTGATCAAGTTCTGTGAGTCAGAAAAGTTCCTGGGATATTGTTACCATGATAACATGTGCTTTGAGATGCAAGCTCTGGACTCCTAGCAGGTTTAGGGTTCATTTGGAGGGAAAGAAATATCATTTTCAAAGGAAGCATGCACACAGAATGATCTTTTAATTGAACTGATTCAATAGTTGCTATGTCTATGACATTCATTATTACATTTTAAATTTAAAATACTTCTTTGAGGAATTTAGGCTAACTTCAGTTCAGCCAACTGAATCCTCCATGTGCAGCTAGAAAATATAATGCTTTTAATTAATACCATTACATATTCATGGGTTTCGTAACACCAAAGAAATAAGTTATTCTCTTTTCATTGAGATATTATAATTTTAGAAATGTGTTAGAAATATTGAAGTACAAAGGAACACCGTTGCAATGAGGACTGACTTTCAGTGATGTTATGGTAGCTATTTATTAACACCGGGCAAAATAATGTTAGTCATGCTAATCATTTTTGCTTTAATTTTTGCATTTGATACATTTTTATATTAATTTATATTTATAGAAAGATTTAGAAACTAAGCTGTTAACAGTCACTATTTATGTATTGTTTGGATATTTTTATGTCTTATTTTTATAATTTAAAATAATTGTGAATTGATTTTTAGAAATTTCTATTTTCTTACATTTTACCCTAATTTTTCAAAATATTTATTCCATATAAATCCATGCAAAATTCGCAGAATTCTCATTCTGCATTAATCTGTATATGAAGTAACTCAGCAGTTGGATTTAGGTAACTTGTAAAAGAAATAATTATAGAAAGTTGATATTTTATTTTCAAATAATTCATTATTTAAAAACAAGTATCACTTTTGAGGATTATTTTTGGTACAGGATTTTTTATAATTGTGCTTAACTTTGATGTATCTTAAAAGTGATAATTGTCTTTAATCAGCAATGGAAGATTCCTGTAAGAAGTCTTGTCATTGTACACCGATACTTGGAGAGTGCATTAAGGGTATGTCTCATATGACGTCATGTATCTGGAGGATTATGGGAAGGATCAGCTCATCCAAGAATCCTGATGTTGAAGACAAACCCTTTATAAAAGAATTCTGTTAACATTATAAAAGACAAACCCTTATAAAAGAATTCTGTTAACATTTTGGTGTTATTCTTTTTAAGAAATATTAAAACAGCCTGGTCCGCGCTGTTCAGAGGTTGAGCATCACCTTATGAACCAGGAGGTCATGGTTTGATTCCCTGTCAGGGCATGTGCCTGGGTTGCGGGCTTTGATCCCCAGTAGGGGGCGTGCAGGAGGTAGCCAATCAGTGATTCTCTCTCATTATTGATGTTTCTGTCACTTTTTCTGTCTCCCTTTTTTTCTCTGAAATCAATAAAAACATACTTTAAAAAAGAAATATGCCGAAACCGGTTTGGCTCAGAGGATAGAGCGTCGGCCTGGGGACTGAAAGGTCCCAGGTTCGATTCCGGTCAAGGGCATGTACCTGGGTTGCGGGCACATCCCCAGTGGGAGATGTGCAGGAGGCAGCTGATCGATGTTTCTCTCCCATCGATGTTTCTATCTATCTATCTCTCTCCCTTCCTCTCTGTAAAAAATCAATAAAATATATTTTAAAAAAAAGAGAAATATTAAAACAGCACTTCAATATTTGGTTATGTAATTGTCCATTCAGATATTTATCTATGCTGGAGTTCATTAGAATATTCATTTTTAGAAATTGAAATTGAAATATTTAGTTATACTTTCTTTTCATTAAAATATAAATTATCCTAATGAGAAAGTAGAAGCATGAATTTCCAAAAAGGGGTGCTAGAGAGTGAAGTTGTCTCTATAAATAAATGTACCTCTCAAGTATAACACATTATACAATAGACATACAGAGCTATGTATTAGGCACTGATTTGAGCACTTGGAAAGTTAAATAATGACTGTTGAGCACTGCATGGTTTAATCTTAGATACTTCCTATTTATGTCTTAGTCAAAATGATTTTTTATGTGTGTTTTTAATGTCCAAACAGAATTTATTTATGTGATAACGGCATTTAACTTGGCATATCCCAGTACTCCTTGGAGATTTAAGCTGTTTTGCATGCCACCAAACACAACTTACGACTTTCTCTTGCCTGCTGGAATCCCAAAGAACACTTCAAATTTGAATGGATATTATGAGCCACTTTTAGAAGCTAAATTTAATTCAAGTGGTACCTACTATTCTAACTTAACATCCAAAACAACTTTCCACTGTTGCATTTGGAGTGAGGAAAATGAAAACTGCTCTGTACAAGCAGACAACATTGAAGGGAAGGCATTCGTTTCAACAGTAAATTCTTTAGTTTTTCAACAAATAGGTAAGTATTTTAATGTTCCAAGATTTAGCTGTTATTCAGCTGTATTGAACAAAATGTTTTTATTCTCTGAAAACTGCATGGAATTGATGTCTTATGGATGGGATTCTTAACATGTATTATAATTTTGTATTAGTAACAGAATTAGGATTCATCATGTGACCAAACTAATAAGCCCCCAATTTTTTTTATGTCCCATAAAATAAGATAAGAATGTAATGAAGGAACTTATTTTAAACTATAAATACATTTCTTGTGGTCTTCTAAGTGTGCTTTAAAATAGAAAAGGCACACCTAACTTATTAAATTGATAAAATATTTAAAATATTCAATTGTTAAATTAGTTACATTTTAAAGCATTGTGAGTAATAATATTTGTTCAAACAAAGAATTGCTCTGTACCCAATAGATCTTTTAAATCAAGGAGTTTTTGTTGTGTGAGGTTAATGCATACTGAATGTAGCTAGTATAGTTAATAATGCTGCATCTGGAGATCTAAACAACAAAATTATTTCTAAGCCTTCTGGAAGAGCTAATAGAGCAGAGTCACTTGATGCGGCACTATAAAGGCACACATATGTATAGCATTCCTATGTAGGATTAATCAGGATTTCTCAGCTTCTACACTATTGACATTTTGGGCCAGATAATTCTTGGTTAGGCAGGGCTGTTCTGTGCATTGTAGGATGTTTAGCAGTATTTCTGGCTTCTACCCACTAGATGCCTGTACCACTCCCTCTCCAGTTGTGACAATCACAACATAGCTCCAGGGTTTGCCAGATGCCCCATGGAGGACCAAATGGCCCTGGTGGAGCACCACTGATTCGATGGAAGAAACACTCCAGTTTGTGGAAATCAGTTTAGGAATAAGGATAAAGCATACATATGCAATAAAATCAGAGTTTTAAAATAAGTTAGCAGTGCCTCCAATTGAATCTATAGTCTTTTAATTTTGTTATAAATGTTTTATTCCACTGCATTGTCACTAAAATTAAGCACTTAAAAAAATTTGTAAAGAAACTTAGCCTTTCTAGTGATTATTAAATGTATTAAGAATGAACATAAGAAATCAGGGTCCTTAGGATGAGCTTTGAAATGATAAAACAAAAGTTAATATTTTTTTCACATAAAAGGAATGACCACAATGCTGTAGATTTTAATTTTATATACTGTATAAATAAAGGCTAATAGCTAGTTACTTCTGAATGAGTTAGTCTTTAAAACTAAAATTATTAATTTAAGTGGTGGTTACTGAGGATTTCCATTGATTATTCTGCCAAGTGGGGCTCAAGATATCTTTTAGGTTTGGGGAAATATGTTACTGTTGCCCTAAGATAGTTTAAGACTATCTTAAACTACTCTTGCTTTCTAAATTACAAACCACCTATAGTTTATCTTACATTACCAGCTGAGTTTTTCAGTGTGCTGTGAAATAAACTTTCATCAGTTATATTTGGAGCCTGTAATATTATAATAACGAGAATTTAAGACATTCATCATAGTTCAAATGTGAATCACCTTGCTTTTATTGCTAAAATAGACACATAAATATTGCTCCACATTTGCTTGTACTTTGATATTTAATGTTCTCTTTTCTCTTGGAAAGTGAGCCTGAACTGAGCTATGTGAGGATTTTGTTTTGAGGATTGTCCTATGTAAGTGATTCAGGATAAAAAGGTCTAAGAAGCAATAATTGAATTTAATTCTTCTTTAAACAAAAAGGGAACTGAAGGCCAAAGGCACTGAATGACTTTGGCAAACACATACCACTAGGTAGAGCCTGTTTTGTTTTATTTTCTCTCAGAATGGGCAGTGTGAGTTGTATCAGAACACTGGTAAATTTAATTTAGCTCTTCTCTTTCAGGGAGTTGTTCAGAATGTTTTTCAGATTTAAAGCAGTTTATTTTTAATTCAGGTGCAAACTGGAACATACAGTGCTGGATGAAAGAGGACTTGGAATTATTCATCTGTTATATAGAGCCATTATTTAACAATTCTTTCAAGAATTATGACCTTAAGGTCCATCTTTTATATGTTCTGTAAGTACCAACTAAATTAATTTGTACATTTCTATGACACATTTTTTAAAAAAAATGTGTAGAAGTAGATTATGAAACCTCTCCTATCCATACATTTCCTTTGATGTCTATGTAAGTTTCTAGGTGGCAGTTTATATATTTTTTTTATACAACTTTCTTTTCCATTAGTTTTTCTCTTTTCTCCTCTTTATTCAGGTGGCAAGACATTGCAGATATGAATGGGCATATATTCTGAAAAAAAGTCTGAGCTCAATTTAGGGGTCTTAGAGTGGAGGATGGGAATTTTTTTTCTATTTATTTTTCACAGGCTAGTGGTTGGGACAGAAGGGCACAGGGTTTTAGTTTTAGTGGTTGCTGATGTGTACTGGCCCGCACATGAAGCTGTGGGAGCACAAGAGTCGTGTGGGAGCCTTGGTGAGGATATCTAGGACAGCTGGTGAGAGAAGAGAGGTGGGAGGGCTGCCTAAGGAAGGAGACCGGCTGAGTTGAGTTTTCAGGGCTGAAGAAGAGCTAATAAGAAAAAAAAATGTGAGTAGGTAGTATTGAGAAGCAGGTCAGCATTACCTGGAAGTTTCTTAGAAACTGAACTAGTGAGCCAGAAATTCTGAGGGTGGGGCCTGTAGGTCTAGGTTTTACCAAGCCCTTAGGTGATTCTGATGGAACTGAAGTTTGAAAATCCCTGGTGTAGAGGTTACTAAGACATATTTTGGAGTTGGACCACCTGGCTCTACCACTTACTAAATGTACACTCACAGCACTGGCTATGCCTAACAGCATTCCTCACTCTAGAAATTAACTCACTGGACATATTCACACAAATGCTTTGCAATGATTTGTTGAACCAATATTGCTAAAGTGCTTTCTAAGAAATTTTTGTTAATTTACCCCTCAGAAATGTATTGATGAGGCAAAATTATTATTTTTTAAATTTTATTTTTATTGATTTCAGAGAGGAAGGAAGAGAGAGACAGAGATAGAAACATCAATGATGAGAGAGAATCATTGATTGGTTGCCTGCTACATGCCCCCTACTGGGGATTGAGCCTGCAACCCGAGCATGTGCCCTGACTGGGAATCAAACCGTGACCTCCTGGTTCATAGGTCAATGCTCAACCACTGAGTCACGATGGCTGAGCGAGGCGAAAGTTACTGATGAAGAAATAATATTGTCTAAAGGTGGGACTAGAGAGAGGTCAATTGTGCCAGATATAACAGAACGGAATAATAAGGTCTGAGTAATATCTATTGACTTGACAGTGTGGAAGTAATGGAAACTTTGGCCAGAGCTGTTTCAAGGAGTGGAAAGGGAGGTAGCCAGAACCAAACAAAACTTGGGGGAAGGATCCTGAAGAGCTGACTTCTGAGGAGTTGGTACTGGTTCCTCAGGCACTTGATGGAGGGACCCTATAGAGCTGAAACTCATGTATTTGAGGAGGGGATGCTGGATCGCCTGTATTGAAAGGTCTCCGAGGAGGCATGTTATGGCTGGTTCTGAGAATGTGGGGGGAAAAGACCTGGTTACTGAAATCACCTGCAGCGACCCAGGTGAAGAGCCTTTGCTGGGGTGATGAATAGGAAACAAAACAAGAAGGATCAAGTCCCTGTTCCTCCATCAGCCTTCTAGTGTCCTAGCACCCCTTATAGGTAGAGATTAACCAGCATCCAGGGGTTGTGCAGGGTTCAGCTGCAGCGTGGGAAAGCAGAGTATAGAGGGTGGGTTTGAAGATGAGAGACAAAAGCTTCGCCAGCATAGCTCACCCCGTTGGCTACATAGCAGCCACACATACCTTTCTACACATACTGGAACTACGACTTCCCTGTAGCTTCATGCTTTCACTTACTAAGGTGCAACTACATTTTGAACAAAAGGAGACACTAAAATAGGGAGATGCTATGTGCCAATTGTTGTATCCATTTCTGTGCAACATTTACAATTCTGATATCTGGGCAATATTAATTTCTCTTTACATTCAGACACAGTCTCGCCTAAATGAATATTCTGTAAACTAAATACTAAATTGTAAAGAATCCTTATGTAAAATGATAGGGGAAGGAGGTGATTCAGAGGAAATTACTTAATATATAAAAATAAAAAATTAGTTAATATATGTATTTGTATATACTACATACAAAAATACAGTTAATGTAAATCAAAAAGGAAGAACATATGCTTAATGGACATCATCCTCATTTTTGTGCTGGTTATCAGGCTGTGGTTAATACTTATAACTTATGTTGAACTATTTCTTAAGGTTATCCCAAGCGTTGCCCAGGTAGGGTGTCCTTGCTGTCACCCCTGACATTGAACGTCTCTGTGCTAATAATTTCCACATCTCAGTGCTGGTCCCTAGATGCTACCACTGATGAGTCTAAAAGCGCCTGCCATCCCTGCTCCTCTGTGGAGTCCTCATCAGGGCCGGTGTCCTGAATGGGGGCATCTGATGGGTGAGGACGTGCCCTCGCTGCCAGTGTTTCAGCCTTACAGAATGGTGGATTTTCCACTCTGATGCCGGACAGCCCAGGCACCTACATAAATGTCCACAACAGAAATGGCTGGACTATAAATCCAAGAGGCCCAAGAAGCCTAGCTGAGATTGTGAAGGTTGGAAGGTGGAGGAATACAGGCAATGCCAGGCTAAGGGTGGACATTTAAAGCATGGGGAAGAATGAGCTTAGTTCTAGTCTATAGAAAGTGACCCAGCAGGGAGAGAATAGTTGGAGATCTAATAGAAAGGGACCTATTGGAGGTATATGATAGATAGTGAGTAGTTGAATAGGCAAGTTCCAGATAAAGAGCACAGATAGAGGAATGAAGAACGGTCACTTTGTCTTCTGAGTATTGAGACAATAAAGGAAGCCCTAGGTCAGTGGTCGGCAAACTCTAGTCAACAAAGCCAAATATCAACAGTGCAACGATTGAAATTTCTTTTGAGAGCCAAATTTTTTAAACTTAAACTATATAGATAGGTACATTGTTATTAACTTAATTAGGGTACTCCTAAGGCTTAGGAAGAGCCACACTCAAGGGGCCAAAGAGCCGCATGTGGCTCGCGAGCCGCAGTTTACCGACCATGGCCTATGGGGATGAAGATATAGCTGAAGTTTGGGGCAGAACATTTCCTGCTTTATTGGGTAAAACAGACTTTAGCACAGAGAAAAGAATGCATTTGCAATGTAGTACATTCCTACAGTGACCTAAATACTTTGGATCACTTTTTATTTTAAGTACACAAAGTACACAAGTGCAATTGCAAAATTACAATTTGCAAGCACTTTGTTTTACATTTCAAAAATGCCACCATCAAGTTGTTGACACATTTATGTACAAAACAGATTAATACCTGCTACAAAGCACTCTTTGTGAGAATGCAAACTCTAATAACAGAAAAAAAAGGGGCAAAAGCATCAACATCATTACATAAGTTTAAAAGACAGTTTTTAAACCTGGGTTGCAGGCTTGATCCGAGGTCCTGGTTGGGGTGTGTATGTGTGAGGCAACTAATTCATGTAGTTTCTCTCTCATTGATGTTTCTCTCTCTTTCTTCCTCTCTCTCCCTCTCTCCCTTCCACTCTCTCAAGAAAATCAATGGAAAAAATGTCATTGGGTGAGGATTAACAAAAACAAAACAACAACAAAAAAGAAAATTATGATAAGTTAACTAGATTTTTAAAATCTTGCTCATATGATGAATTTAGCAGATTCTTTTTACCTGCTTTTATTCTTAACTCAGGTTTCTAAAAATATCAATACAGGAAAACCTATCCTAAGTGCATTCAATTCGAGAAGCGATCTCTCTTTTTCCCCACATTAATTCTTCTATCCTTTGTATGATTTGGTTTAATCTGATGAATATGTATATTTTACCAATTGTCACATACTAGTTCTGCCTTGAATTTTATTTTTTGTGCACATCTTTGTGCAATATATCTCTAAGTAATTCAAATAAGACTCTTTAGATCTGGAGGAAGAGATGGCCAGAATAACACATGAGACCTCCATGGAAGAGAAAATCCATAATGGTGGTTACTATAGAAAAGTTTTTAATCAAAATCACCTTCTGTGGACATTAGGAAATTCACAAGAGAAATCTTTCAAATGCTTCCATGTGTAAATAATTATATTTTTAAAAAGAACTAACACCTAATATTTATAAGAGTTTTAAAGTCCTATAAAAATGTCCCTTTAGGGAAAGCGTTGTTTGAGCTCAGATATTAATGTTTGTCAGAGAATCTGAAGGAGAGATACCAAAGAAATGTGATATCCTGGAACTGCTTTAGACCTTTTATCTTAGATCTAGGATGGAAATCCTCTTCTTCCTTCATGAGTTGCCTACTGTGTACACCAGACACTGAGCTGAGTGTGGGGAACAATGTTAACTCGACTGAGCCCTTGCCCTCCTGGAGCTAATAGTAAAGACAAAGGACATAATAAAGTTTGAAAATGCTGTCATGTAATAAACACAGGGACACGTGGAAACATACTACAAGTATTCTGAGGGGGCAGAGAAGAATGAGCCAGATAGAGTGAAGGGCATTTGCAAAGGCCCGTAGGCACACGTAGACATTTGAAGACTTGAAACGTTGAGTGTGATTGGGTCCGGAAGCTGGGGGATGATGACAGATCAATGTGGATGACTAAGCAAGGGTTATCCAGAGAGTGTGGACTTTTGTAACTCCCGTTTATAACGTGGATTTCCTTGGTCACACGTTTTCATCAAGTAGCCACTCCATTTCACTACATCTAGTTTACTTGGTCTCTTCACTATTACTCCTGTCAGCCCTCTTGGTGATTTCAACATCCACATGGGTTATCTTCAATTTCTTGAATACTTTACTTTCATTATTCTTTTTTTTCCTTTTACCCCATCTAATTAACCCTTTCTCATGGACATACTCCAGACCTTGTCATTAATGATAAGCATGTTATTTCTATAATCTCAGTTTCAAGGATCCCACACTTTGACCCTTTCTCCTCCTACCTCTTGTGTTAAGCTTACTCCCTCAACCTCAGGAGTAATCCTCCATGTTTAGTGGCTCTGCCTTTTGGGTACCTGAACATGACACAGGGCTGGGGAACTCAAGCAGAGCCCAGAAATATTGCTGATTCAAGAAGACAGAGATAGAAGTTCAGATAGTATATAGGGGCTTGAATTCATGGAGCAGAGTACTTGAAGCAGGGATGCGCACAGAAACTATTATGGGGGACCCCTTGACTCTTTGGCTGGATACCAGTCTGCCATGATGGTAGGTAGGAAAGCTACTTAGAAGAGAACAGTTACCAGGAGCTGTAAGCTAAACAATCCCCAGAAGTCACATGGGACCAAGAATAATTAAATTTTCCACCAAGTAGATTGGAGAGACCTTGTTGGATGTCAATGACTTTTAGTAGAAACCCCATAATAACCTACTTTTAAGTGGGGCCAGATTACTCCTAGATTCAAGGCTTCTCTATACTATCTTCCCCCAAACTAAAAAAAAAAAAAGCTTAAAAGGCTTAGACTAGTGCTGAAGTAACTTTACTGACTGCCAGAACAAAATCGTCCATTCTTTTAGAGTAAGCATAATATTCACAATGTCTGTCATCCAGTAAAAAAGCATAATATTCACAATGTCTGGCATCCGGTAAAAAATACTAAAGGAACAGGAAATACACTTTTCTGTATATGAAGTAACAGAAAAATATAACCTATAACCAGGAGAAAAATAAAAATCAGTCAATAGAAAAAGACCCAGAAATGACAGAGATGATAGAATTAACAGACAAGGATACCTATTATTAATATACTCCACATGCTCTGGACATAAAGAAAAATATTAATATAATCTATATATATAAAAGGCTAATATGCAAAGTGTCCCCTCGGGAGTTCGACTGGGAGAATGGGAGTTCCATCGCTTGCTATGACATGCGCTGACCACCGGGGGCAATGTGGAACATGGCAAGTGACCAGCGGCAGTGGCGGGGCACTGAGGGAGCTAGGAAAGGAGGAGGCGGGGAGGTGGGGAGGCGGTGACAAGGAACCACGTGATGGTGGCATGCCTGGGTGGCAAGGGAAGGAGGAGGTGGGGAGGCGGGGAACCTGATCAGCCCTGATAGCCAACCAGGCCTAGGGACCCTACCCATGCACCAATTTCATGCACTGGGCCTCTAGTGCTATATAATAAAACCCTAATATGAAAATAGACTGAATAGCGGAACAACCGGCTGAGTGACCAGTTGCTATGATGCGCACTGACCACCAGGGGACAGGTGCTCAATGCAGGAGCTGCCTCCTGGTGGTTAGTGCACTCCCACAGGGGGAGCATTGCTCAGCCAGAAGCCGGGCTCACAGCTGGTGAGAGTAGAGGCAATGGTGGGAGCCTCTCCCGCCTCCACTGCAGTGCTAAGGAGTAGGGAGCCGAGTGGTAAGGAGCAGTGAGCAGGCAGGTGGTAAGGAGCTAGGAGTCCCAGACTGCAAGAGGGCGCAGGCTGGGCTGAAGGACCCCCCCCCTCCAGTGCACGAATTTTGTGCACCAGGCCTCTAGTGAGGCTATAAAACATGAAATTGATGATAAAAAAGAACCGACTGAAATTTTTAGAGAAGAAAAATACATTATTTTTAAAGTAAATAAAAGTGTTCACAGTTAATTGGGTCATTTTAGAAATAGTGTTATTCAATCAAGAAACATTTAGTGTGTACAGGTCACAGTGCTAGGCTCTGTGAGAAGTATACTTTCCATTCTTCCCTTTTTTCCTTCCTTCCTTCCTTCCTTCCTTCCTTCCTTCCTTCCTTCCTTCCTTCCTTCCTTCCTTTCTTTCTTTTCTCATCTCCTTCTCCCTCTCTCTTCCTTCCTCCCTATAAAGATGGACTCATGGATTATTTTAATTTACGGGCTATAATCACTTTCATTATTTTATTTTTCAAATGATCTCATTGGCTAGTTGAAGCTTATTCAAGCTGGTCCTTGTGTCCCTTTGATGTGTCCCATCTTTTACATTTGTTTTTGAGGATTTTTTACTTTCCAGCATTACAATGTTTCAGGTTGATTTTATACTTTTCCTGCTATAACACTGGAAACTGCTATTTCTCTAAGGAGCCCCGATTCTTTTTTATTGGAGAATGGTATTTACAAAGCAGTATCTGGGGGCTAGATGTTTACTGTTACTTGGGTTGCACTGTTGCTAGGTCCTCTTAACTATAGAGCTAGTTATATGTGTACACACACAATACAGACATGTTACATATGTATACACAAATCTACATATCTACATCTCTCTGTATATAAATATATTAAAAGTGTGTGTTCATACTAATATTTCCCATTTTACTCTAAAGCCACAGGATCTGTTCTAGCCTTTTTTCTTTTCCTGTAACTCCTTACTCCAGTAGTAAAACACCTGGCTTCCCTTTCCCACAATCTGTTACCTATTTGCTCAGTCCTAGAATACATATCAAGTTATTTTGAAATTGCTAACCCATACCACTGTGAAAAACATACTAATTAGAGTATAATGTTTAGACTTGTTTTGTCTTTGCTAAGGCTAACGCTTACATTGGCAAAATACTAGTTCCAAAGTTAATTAGGATTCCTTCTCCTCCTTCTCTGTCCCTTGTGGTTATATTATTAACTTGATACACTTTAAGGTCCATTTGTTTTTGTTACATTCCTCTTGTTTTCCTCTTTTATTTTCTTTCTCTCTCTCATCCTCGTTGATTTCTCATTGTTTGGTAATATTTTACATCAGAAGAGTACTTTGTGTTTTTACAAAATGCTTCTTAAACTTGTTTTCTTGATAAGATTTACCTAGTTCAGTGCTTCCCACTTGGACCTGATTCACAAGATCTGGGTTGGAGTCGGTAATTTGCATTTCTGTCAAGTTCCAGGTGATGCTGATGTGACTGGTTATGGACTAGACTTTGAGAACCACTGATCCGTAACACTTACTAAAAACAGATGCCTCAGCCCCAGACCTACCGAATTCTCCATGGAGAGTCTCGGAATCTATTTTTTAAGCCTCCATGTGACTCTTATGATAAGACTAGTCTGGGACACTAACCTGGTTTTGAAATTATTTGGGATTGGCAAAGTAGAATTTTTGGGTAACATTTATATAGATTACTAGTCTGAGATTTAAAATAAGTGACTTGACTAAATTACATACAAAGCTGATATTAAATTTTCCAATTCCTGTTAATTGGTTTGTCTATTATGTTTTGCTCTAAGTTTATGTCACAATCAGAAGTTTGGGTAGCACCAATTTGGTGTTATTCCTATAATAATTTAGTATAAATCTCGGCTTATAAAAGTTTTAATACATTCATAGAAAAATTTTCTGGAAACAAATAACTTGACCAAAGGTCAGAGGACAGAATGTGCTTTCTGTAAACTACTGTGGCTACCAAAAATGAAATTTCAATACTAAGTACTTATATATATGTAAATTTTGAGTGGAAAATGGACCAAATGTAAAATTTGCAAATAAGCCAAATTTAAAATTTATTTGACAGATGTTTTTGTTTATTTGTTTGTTTGTTTGTTTTTACTATTTCCCTTTCAAGTAAAGTGAGATTAAATAAATAGAAGCACTGTGTGTGTGTGTGTGTGTGTGTGTGTGTGTGTGTGTGTGTGTGAGTGTACTGGCAAGGCATAAAATAGCTTGCTGCATAAAAATATTTTAGGAATTTCAGTAATTCTTTCCTCCCAAAAAGGATTGAACTCGAAACTTGGGTATGTGCCCTGACCTGGAATCGAACCTGAAACCTTTTGGTGTACGGGATGATGTTCAACTAACTGAGCCGCTGGGCCAGGGCCAGAAATTCTTGTTTTGGTTATTTTAAGCCAATGTATCTCTTTTTTATTTTAAAATATTGACCATCATTTTAATCCTTATAGTTTAAAAGTATCAAATTTTTAGAGTATCATTTGATGTTCATAAATACTTAAAACTTTTAAAAGTCTTTTTGAAGGTAAAAGGAGTTCTCGTGCTGACTTTGGCAAGTAGCAAAGCTGGTGTAGTCCAGGTTTCACACAAACTTGGAAAAATTTCTGTTCTCCTAAATATGACAAATATCAAATGTTTTCCTCAAGGAAAAAAATAATTTGAAATAACTATATAATTCTCTAATGTTCTAATTTATAGAAATATTAACACAGCTCATATTAAGGATTCGTTAGTTGTGGCCCCTAAAGTCTTTATTATCCTGTATATAAAATGACAATGGCAACAGATAAATTTATCTTGTAATAATAAGGCATCTTGGGTGTAATGAAATGAGCACTGAAGATGGAAGGGCAAGACTTCATGTGAGGTCTACCTTCTCTCGGAGCCTCAGTTTCTTACCCATAAAGTAGGTGATACTAGTTCCCTCATAAGGTGGATTAAAAAATTGTAGTAGATATTGATTCTCAAGGTGTTTTATGTAAATTGTAAATATGTTATATTATGAAATTTGCTGATATATTTAATGTTGTTTCTCTGTTTCTGTGTCTTTTACCCATCAAGTACCCACCACTAAGGAATACAAAGTATTTTTGGCCTATAGCTGGGATTGAAATTTTTTTTCTTAAAGGGCCAGGTAGCTAATATTTTATTATTTAAAAAAAATATTTTTATTGATTTCAGAGAGGAAGAGAGAGGGAGAGAGAGATAGAAACATCAGTGATGAGAGAGAATCATTGATTGGCTGCCTCCTTCATGCCCCACACTGGGAATCGAGCCTGCAACCTGGACATGTGCCCTGGCCGGGAATTGAACCGTGACCTCCTGGTTCATAGGTCAATGCTCAACCACCGAGCCATGCTAGCTGGGATTGCTAGCCAGTATTTTAGATTTTGCAGGCCAGAGTGTCTCTGTCATAACCTTGTAGCCATAGTTAATACGTAAACAATTGAGCATGCCTCTTTTTATGGACACTAACATTTGAATTTTATATAATTTCCACATACCACAGAACATTCTTCCTTTTCTTTCTTTTCTTTTCTTTTCTTCTTCTTTTTTTTTTTTAGAAAACATTTGAAAATGTAAGAAACCATTCTTAGCTCAAAGACTGTACAAAAAGAGGTATATTTGGCTTGTGGGTTGTAGTTTCCTGACTCCTGCTTAGAACATTTGAAAATTAGTTTTAGATTGATTCTTAGAGTTTCGTGATAGGGTTATCTGTTGGGATGGCTTGGGAAATTTCTGAATAGAGATGCTTTTAAGAAAAAACAAATTATGAATTACTGTAATATGTATTCTATAGTTTTATATAATTATATATAGTTACTATGAATTTTTGCTACTTATTTTTAGCTTCTTTGTGTATATTGAAATTTTAAAGAATATGAAGATTGACTAAATAGAACACAACAGTGAAGTGTTATAGAAACCAAAGAGTTAATCTAATTGGTAATCAGCCCTATTCTACAATTATCCACTGTATTTAGAAAAGGATGGAATTGGCAAGACCATCTAAGTCAAGAGAGTGTAATTCCAGCTTATTTTTTATTTTAAAAAGAAAAATATCACTAGAATTTTTTATCCTTAAAAACATCAAAAAATATTAGTTGAGAATATATGTCTTGTTATCGGTTCAGTTCTATTTTTGTCTTAAAATTTGGGAGTTCTTCAGTCAAAGCTTCTGGCATAAAACCACAATTTATTCAATTTGTTCCATATCCCTTTGATAAAAGCTTTTATCTTAATCTGTGGAAAACACATAAAAGGCAAGGCATAATATTTTTAAAAATTACATTTTATTGGCTTTGTTTAAAGATTTATATAAAATGGAAAGTACTAAGTCAATCTACCTCTGATTAAAAACAGTATTTTATGGGTGTACAGCACTTCAAGTTTTCAAAGATACTTTTATGTAATTGTCTTTGATATTTACTACAACCTTGTAAAGATAGATATTGCAGGCATTTTCTCTGTCTTAAGGATTAAGGAAACCGAGGCTCATAAAATGCCCTTACATGTCTATGGCTCATAAGCAAACATAATAACTTGAGTTTAAGTCTCAGTGTGAATTTAGTGTGCTTTTTGCAACAATATTATTCCTTACACAGTGCTCAGCAGACTGCTTTCCACATTAAAAGGTCTGTATATGTTGTTTCCTGATTGGTATTTTAGAACTAAATGAATACTAAAGTCTATGATAAATTATGAAAATTTATCATAATTTAAAACATTTAATGCTAGTGGGACGTGTTTGGAAAGACTAGGGTACATTTCTTTCCTGTTGTGTTTATATCTGAATGCACATGTATTTACAAGTTAACACAATTTCTAAAGCAACACTTCCTCCACACTGAGTTTGTAATTGGTATATTTATCACATACAATTTATTATTTTAGTGGTTGCTTTAGGATTTATAAGATAGCCTGATATTATACCTCCAAGTGATATTACACCACTTCACTGCATAATAACACATCTCCCCCCTTTCTAAGCTTGGTGCTAATGTCATACATTTTACTTCTACTTATGGTATAAACCCCACACTACATGGTAATTATTTTTGCTTTAGATCATCCGTACATATTTACCCTCCATTAAATTTTATTTCTTTGTGTAGAACTAAACTTTCATTTGCTATCATTCATTTTCTTTTTGCCTGAAGGACTTTCTTTAACATGTTTTATAATGCAGGTCTCATGGTGGTGAATTCTTTCAGTTTTGGTATGCCAGCAAAAATGTCGTCATTTCACATTTATTTTGAAAGATATTTACATTGGGTATAGGATTTTAGGATAGCAATTTTTCTTCCCTTTTTGTACTTCTCTTCTTGCTTATATCATTTCTGACAGCTAACCTGCTTTGACCCTTATCTTTGTTTCCCTGATATAATGTGTGGCTTTGCCGATGCCCTTTATGCTGGGTGTCCAGAATAGCTTATTTCAATTTGGATTTTGTGTCCTACATTTTAAATATAGTCAGTACCTTTACATCTATATTAATGTTTGCCTCTCCTTTTTCACGTAGGCCTGAAGTGTTAGCAGAATCACCGTTGGTCCCCCAGAAAGGCAGTTTCCAGCTTGTTCAGTGCAACTGCAGTGCTCATAAATGTTGTGAATGCCATGTGTCTGTGCCAGCAGCCAAACTCAACTGCACTCTCTCTATGTATTTAAAAATCACATCTGGGGGAGTGGTTTTTCAGTCACCTTTAATGTCAGTTCAACCCATCACTATCGGTAAGTTGTGCATAAGAAAATCATAGATCTAAACATCAGTCATACAAACAGGTTAAACACGGCTTACAAAATTTGTCACTAGCTTATCTCACTTTCACCAGCTCTGTAATCATGGTAAACGTGGTGCCAGGGAGTATTGTGAGCAGCTTCTGGAATGGTTGTAGCATTCAGTCATTCAGTAGTAACAGTAGTATTGCTATCTTTGCAATTGTAACCTAAATTCTTGCTTGAAAACAGTTTTATTTCTTTAAATCCTGGATCTGTCTAATGAGATATACTAATAAAGTATTTGGTTATCACATTTTTACATCTCAGATAACTATTTATGAAAATAATTAGGAGCTTTTTTTTTTTGCCTGGATTTATTCCTTCAATAAATATTTCTTAGAGGCTCATGATTTGGGAGCTGTGGAAAACAGTGGTGAATGAGATAAAGTTCTTGCCTTACAGAGTAGGGACAAATAATAGTGGGCAGAGATAAACAAAAAGTAAACAAGGAGTAATTTTCTATACAAATCTGAGCAAAAGAAAAACTCAAATAATAGGTAATGCTCCATGTTTTCAGTGCAAAGATCCCCCTAAATTTTTGACCAGCTTGAATATGTCACTACAAATGTGACTAATATAAGTAAATGTTAACTTAAAATATTTAACTTTTTAATTCAGTTTTGTGTACATATGTTAAATAATATATTTTAATTATTAATATATAATTAAACAGTGTTACTATTTTTTCAGCTCATATTTCCTTAGGTAGTTATATATTAACTCTTTACTTGTATCTTTGCATCATTGTTTTTGACATCACTAGAGTCACTTTTCTAGGTATCTGAAACAATTTTCCTCACAATTTCTCCTTTACTTCTAAGTTATTGGGGATATATCACTTTTTGAATCTGCATATGACATTATATCTTAACATTAGGACTTTCAAGTAATTTGTCCTCCAGGTCACCTTTTAAGTAGTTGAAAGAACAAGATATGCTAAAATTTCAATTTGACTTCATTTTATGATTATCACAAGAAATGCTTCACTTAAAACATGTTCTTTTTTTTCTTTTTTTTTTTCTTAAGTGAAGCCCGATCCACCATTAGGTTTGCATATGGAAATCACAGACAGTGGTGATTTAAAGATTTCTTGGTCCAGTTCAACATTGGTACCATTTCAACTTCAATATGAAGTGAAATATTCAGAGAATTCTACAAGTATGAGAGAAGTAAGTATATTTTAGTAAAGGAAAAGTTGAGATGCAACTAAAGTAAAGGTGAGACTCATCTATGTCCCATAGAAAGTGCTCTCCGCATACCAAATATGCCTGCTCCTTGTAGAGCAGGATCCGTTATAACTTAACATTGCACCACTGGCGTTCATTTAAGATCAGCATAGGAACTTACCATATGAACAGCATTTCTGCATCTTCTGTAAAATGCTTTTAGAAAAATTATTTGACGTTACTCAGTGTTGCTTATATATGGGTCTATGTTACCTATTGAGGAGTATGACAAATTCCTTCCAGAATTTAGTGATAGAGAAAGCTTCTCTTCTAAAAAAGTTTATATATATTAAATTGATCTCTCTTCTTTCCCCTGTTTTCTCTTCCCCTCCCCTCTCTTCTTTCTTCCTCTCATTTACACACACACACACACACACACACACACACAGTTTAATGGCTACAGGAAGTCCAACTACACAAACTTGAATTCACTTATAATTTTTTCACCTACTGATCTTCTTTGATTTCTGATGTTACATTTAATCCTTTTAAAAATTGCTTAGTATATTTGTTTACATGCAGTGCAGTATATGCATTTGCACTGTAAAGTGTATCAAATCCTTTTTTCATTTTCTCAGTAAGTTTTTGTGGAGCTCCTGCTACATATCAAGAACGGGCATGCTTGTATCAGGATATACTGGGGTAGTAGACCAAAATGAGAGGAGTTTGGGAGTACTGGTGAGAGACGGTGGGTTATAGCATTAAATGGAGGTAGGGGAAGATTTCATTGAGAGGCTGGCAATGTAAATATGTGGGGGAATCCGGTTCCAAATAGAGAAAACAGCCATTCAGAGGTTCTAACCTGGGTGAGAGGCTGGAGGCCAGGGGAGTGAATGAGAGTAAGAGTAACAGTGAATCGAAGTGGATAAAATCAAAGGGAATAGTGGTCTAGTTTCATTCTGTTGCATGTGACTGTCCAGTTTTCCCAAACCAATATAATGTTACTAACCAGTTACCTCAATCAAAACCAATCAATCAACTAATCCTATATAATAAAGAGTTAATATGCTAATTAGATCAAACAGCAGAATGACCATCCGGACGAACTTCTGGACAACCATCCGGATGACCTTCCGGATGAAGCCAGGGCTGTGAGGGCCAGCCAAGGCTGTGAGGGGCTGTGAGGGGCCTGTGAGGGGCTGCAAGAGGCAGCCAGGGCTGCGAGGGCTGAGCCCCTTGCACGAATTTCATGCATCGGGCCTCTAGTATGCAATAAAACCAAGAAAGTTAGGGGAGGAGAACAGGGAGATTGTTAAGAACCTCGTGGGCCATGCATGGACTTTGGCACTTTGTGAGACTAATTGTTCTGTGATTTAGAGATAAATATCTGTTTTCTTAGATCTAGACCAACTTTTTTTAAGACTTTATTTTCATAAAGAGTAGGATGGGAATCCTTTTATGATGTGTATAGAAAAGCAGAGTTAAGACTTCTCTGGGCTTCAGCTTTCTGATCTGTAAAATTGAGAAAACAGGATTTTAAATACTATAGGTGATCTGATATTGTTTAATGGGTTCCTAATGCTTTTCACCATTTTCATTCTATGACACCTTGAAGTCTAAGACACAGGGAAGTCCAATAGTTTTAGAGTATATCATTAGGAAACTGAATTTATTCGCTAAGCAATTCTTTGCTGGTGGTTGTTTTATGCAGAGTTAGGTCTCTTAAATATTTTCCTTCTACTTTATAAACTGTATTTTGATTCACTGTAGTTTATCATCAGACTAAGATTCTTAAAAATTATTCATGCCCTCCTTCTGTGACGTTTTCCTCTAGGAACAAAGCAGTTCTCTGTTCACCCTGCTCATCATTTCCACCGTGTGCTTTCCAGTTGTCAGCAGGGGCATGACGCTTCCCACTGACACTAGCTATATATCTCAAGACTTGAAAAGTTATATTCATTATCATCCAGTTAAAAATATTTGTTTATTGTCATTGTGATTCTTGGACTCATGGTTATGTAAAATTTTATTGACTAATGTACCAACCTTTGTTATTTGGTTATTGATTTCTGTTTAATTCCATTGTGGCCAGCTAACTCCTCTCTGAGATTTTAATTCTTTGAAATTTGTTGAGACTTGCTTGTGATCTCACAAGGGGTAAAGGGCTCGCAGTGACTTGATACTTTGGTGTTTTCAAATAATATTTAACAGGCTGATGAGATCGTCTCAGCCACATCTCTGCTAATAGACAGTGTGCTTCCTGGGTCTTCGTATGAGGTTCAGGTGAGGGGCAAGAGGCTGGATGGCCCAGGCATCTGGAGTGACTGGAGCAACCCTCTTATTTTTACCACACAAGGTAGGTTTTTTTAATAGTACCTTCTATTAAAAAGGGAATATGTTTTTTTGAAGTTGCGTTTGGTATAAGACTCTTAAGTTTTGTGGCACTAAACCAGAAAGACATTTCTACATAAATTTTGAAAAAGCTAATTTGTTAATGAAAACTTGTATAAGAGCTCCCAGGTGTGTATGCATCCATAGCAGTATCTTGTTGAATTACTTTCTTTTTCAAAATGTACAGTTAATATAAAAGTTTCAAACTCACAAATTCAGAACACTACTTGTATTGATGTTTCCTTAACTTACTTTAAAAAAAATTAATCTTAGAGAGAGGAAGGCAGGGAGAGAGAGAAATATTGATGTGAGAGAGAAACATCGATCGGTAGCCTTCTGCATGGGACTTGACTGAAAATCGAACCCGAAATCTGGGTATGTGCCCTGACCAGGAATTGAACCTGCCATCTTTTAGTGCACAGGATGATGTTCCAACCAACTGAGCCACACCGGTCAGGACTCCTTAACTCACATTTTGAAAAATCAGATATATTTATTAAAAAATATATTTTTCTATATATATTGTTTTATTGATTTCAGAGAGGAAGGGAGAGGGAGAGAGAGAGAGAAACATCAATGATGAGAGAAAATCATTGATTGGCTGCCTCCTACATGACCCCCACTGGGGATCAAACCCACAACCTGGGCATGTGCCCTTGGCCAGAATCGAACTTGGGACCCTTCAGTCTGCAGGCTGACGCTCTACCCACTGAGCCAAACTGGCGAGGGCCTTATTTATATTATTTAAAAAGTAAATATTCAACATTTACCCCATCAATTTCAATACATTTGTTTAATGTAAATTTGACAAATTGTCAGGTTTTTAATAAATTGTCTTCCTTATTTTAAGCTAATATTTTAGCACTTAATCATGCCAAAATACTTTGACTTTAATCTGACTTCCGAGTTAAGCCTTAATTATATGCATTCGATTTTGAAGTGAAATGTTTTGTGTGTTTATTACCTTTAAAACAAAAAGCTTCAACTTAATTTTTAAAAGTTCATTTGTACTCTTTTGAAAAATGGATTATTCTGAGTCTTTTGAAGCAGCTCAGTAACGAGATGTGGAGCACATGGAAGGTAGGTTAATGGTCTCTCAGGTCCCTCCTAGGTACTCATTTGCAGTAAGTAATGTACTATGAGGCTTGAATGCCACTCCACACTAGTTTATAAACCTAATGCACTGGCTTCCGTCCAGTACTTTCATGCTACTAAGTTTTTTTCTGTTTATGTTTAACTGCCAATGGCTGGCGTAGATTTTAAATATAAAGATATTGGAGTTTAGCATGCTATTGCAGAGACCTTAAAAACCAATGAAGTGTTTTCGATTTTGTTTTTTGGGATAACCCAAAAAATGTTATGTAAGAAAACAGATATTTATATTTTATCAGCAGAAAGTGGTTTACCTTAAATATACTGATTTTATAATGCACTCTGGCAGAAATAATTTCTTCCTTTGTTAACAGTTGTTGACTTTTATTCTATTTCTTATTAAAAGCATAGACAAACTATGTTTCTAACAACAGGGGACTGAAAAAGTAGTATGGAATAGTGAGGTGGTTCTCAATCTTCTGGCCCTTTAAATACAGTTCCTCATGTTGTGACTCAACCATAAAATTATTTTTGTTGCTCCTTCATAACTGTAATGTTGCTACTGTTATGAATCATAATGTAAATATCTGATATGCAGGATGGTCTTAGGCAACCCCTGTGAAAGGGTCATTCAACTGCTAAAGGGGTTGCCACCCACAGGTTGAGAACTGCTGGAATAGTGTATAGACATTAAAAATAATATTTTAGAAAAATTTGGGTTCCCTTTGTCTTCAAACACAGGAGACTGGAATAAAATAACTCAAAATGATGCTACAGAGCAGTAATATACAGACCTGCTTTGTATATTGGTGCATTAATTTTACATTTCCTAACTAGTTTTCTTATTTAAAGCTTATTTCTATACCTTTCCTGCTAATTTGAAATTTTCATATATCCAAATGAGACAATAGTCCACCATTTTTTGGGGGGAGGGATGGGTGTTATCTTACAGAGATTTAAGAACTCACCCTAAGCTTCACTGATTCTTAAAACAAAGTCTAATGGAAGACAAGTCATTGTGGAATTAGACTACATTTCACTTTCGTTAAATTTCTACCTATCACTTAGCAAGTGACCATTACTCATGAAATCATATCCTATATAATAAAAGGCTAATATGCAAATTGTCCCCTTGGGAGTTCGACCAGGTGACCGGGAGTTTGATCGCTCGCTATGATGTGCACTGACCACCAAGGGGTGGCGCGGAACATGGCAGGTGACCAGCGGTGGTGGTGGCGGCGGTGGGGCACTGAGGGAGGGAGGGAAGGAGGAGGCAGGGAGGCAGGGAACCTGATCGGCCCTGATCACTGGCCAGGCCTAGAGACCCTACCCATGCACGAATTTCATGCCCCGGGCCTCTAGTATTATAATAAAACTGAAGATATTTATGGAAGGTCAAGTATTTGAGAATGAGAGTGCTTGGGATCTTAACTAGCTGTACACAAACAGGCAGTTACAATTATGCAGTCTCTTAGCACACTTGTTTTGTTTTTGGCAGTGTCATCCCTGAATGCTTTTATGATTTTTTTTTTACATAATAAATTGTTTACACAATGTTTTCTTTCTTCATCTGATTTTCTACCTTTCTTCCCTCATTACAGATGTCATATACTTTCCACCTAAAATTCTGACAAGTGTTGGGTCTAATGTTTCTTTTCACTGCATCTACAAAAATGAAAACAAGATCGTTTCCTCAAAAAATATTGTTTGGTGGATGAATTTAGCTGAGAAAATTCCTGAAAGCCAGTATAACATTGTGGGCGACCATGTTAGCAAAGTTACTCTTCCCAGTTTGAATGCAACCAGACTGCGAGGAAAGTTCACCTACGATGCAGTGTACTGCTGCAACGAGCATGAGTGCCACCATCGCTATGCTGAATTGTATGTGGTTGGTAAGCACACTGAGATTTTCTTCCTTTTGTTCCACAAGATAAATTTATCTTAGGGACTCTGTATTAGAGTCCCATTTATTTTCATTAAGCATTCTTTTGGTATTTTTGCTGCATATTAATATTTTTATCTGTTTTAAATAGATGTCAATATCAATATATTATGTGAAACTGATGGGTACTTAACTAAAATGACTTGCAGATGGTCAACTAATGCAATCCAATCACTCTCGGGGAGTACTTTGCAATTGAGGTATCATAGGTATGTATTCTTTTTGCTGTTTTTATTTTTGTGTGGATATGTTGACATAAAAATTTCCTATAGAAATATCGCCATCACGGTATTCTTGTAGCTTTTCTTCTTGAAAGAGGATAGTAGAATATACTTCATTAGAAAACAGTAACTGCTACTTTTAGCCATTTTAATGCCATATTAAGAGCAAATAGTGGCAGAAGGGCTGTTTCAAAGAAGAGGAGAAATGCTTTGTATGTTATAAGGCAGGGTGTTGATAGGGGCTCAGTTATAAAAAAAATGTTTTTCTTCTCTGAGAAGATGAATGATATTCTTGACTATATGATTCATATGCAAATCAAGAATTGATATCTTCAAAATTATACTGCTTTGAACTAGAAAGTAGTCGGACACTGTAATTATGCTATAATTACTATCGACTCTGTTTTCAGTTTGTGGTAGAATTTAATCTGTATTGAAAGTGTACGGAAATTATTTTCTTTCCCATCTCAGGGATGCCCACTGCTGCTTTTGGCCTATAGTTTTAAAGTGGTATTATTACATAGGTATAATATTAGCTTAGCTTTCAAAGTGTTAATAGGCTCTCTCTTTAACTGGGTCATTATCTCCTTGTTAGAGCAATGCCATTTAATTTATTTGCATTCCCACTTAGTGTCTAATGAAATATTTAATAAGGGTTACTGTCTGCTTTTATGGAAAAACAAGATTGTGATGTAGCTGGGAATTCTAAAATACCTGTTTAATAAGGACAACTACTTCCAGATGGAGCAAAACTGGTACCTTTTAAACAGCAAAGCAGAATTCTCAAATCTTACTGCTTCCATCAATGTTGTATATTAATGGACTGTTTTCATGTCTTTCAAGGAGCAGCCTTTATTGTTCTGATGTTCCGTCTATTCACACCACCTCTGAACCCAAAGATTGCCATTTGCGGAGAGATGGTTTTTATGAATGCATATTTCAGCCAATCTTTCTCTTATCCGGCTACACAATGTGGATAAGGATCAACCACTCTCTGGGTTCATTGGATTCTCCTCCAACGTGTGTTGTTCCTGATTCCATGGGTAAGTTAAATTGCTGTGTGTCTTCATTTTTACTAGCAGATTTGGATTTAGGTTGATTCAGGGCAGTTGTATTTTACTATTTTCTGATCATATTAGATTTAAATATTTGTTCTGCTAATAGTGAAATTGAAAAGACAATCAGCATTTGAAAGTTTTACTATATTTATTTTATTTTAAAATTTTTGTAGCACATTTTTTAGCAATAGGAATATTTTCAGCATACTATTCGATGAGTGAAATTTAATAATATCATAAATAATGCGCTACTTTGTATTTTTTCCCCCAATGTACTTATAAAAACATTTGGAGTTTTTAAATCTCAAAGTTTAATTTAGGTATTCTGATGGTTTTTGTAATCTGAATAGTAATAACTCAAGGCTTTAATTTATGAGGCTGTGTAGGGAGCAGCATTCAAAATAGCTAAAGTCAAGTGAAGAAGAGAAAATAGACAAGGAATGATGACATCCATTATGAAATTTTAAATACTCTTTGCAAAACACATTTTGATTTCAAAGGATTAAGAGGACCCTGGGAAAATTTGATATATCCATCCAGTATTATTACTGTGGAAGCTTTGAGAAATGATCCATTTATGATTGTGCAACAGAGATAAAAGAATACATTCCAGTGCTCTGTACTATTTTTGTTGGGAAAATATGCCAAAAATCATTATTTGATTCATTATACTTTCAAATAATTAGTACACATCAGAGTTAAAACCTGCATTTTGTTAAATAGAAGATAAACTCAGAATGTTTAGATTTCTTTTTCCACATAAAGTCACATTGTTGTGCTTGGGCATTGGGACTCTTGGTTTCCAAATATGTTGAGTTGCTACATTGTCTTTTTCTATTTAAAAAAATGTTCTTGCCATTTTAGTCACCTTTGCCTCCGTTTCTGTCCCCTGGGAGGTCAATGGCGAGGGGCGGGGGGGAGCGGGGAAGGAGATATATGTACTACTATTTGTAATACCTTAAACAATAAAATAAAATTTAAAAAAAATACAACTAAAGGAGATTAAAAATGGCAGCAGAGTAAGTGGATGCTGCATGGGCACGCCCAGGAACAAACTGGAATTACAACTAAAATACAGAAAAACTTCCTGAATAATCAATGGAAAACTTGCAGGAAAGAGCCCTGATACCTGAGAACTGAAAGATTTAAAAAATACAGCTTTAAAAAAAAAAGCCTGTTTTTCATAGATTTTAGAGAGCCAAGTCTTCACTCTGCAAGACTACCTCTGACCTTGACCCAGAAATACCTACTAATAGGTAGTAGAAGAGTTTGAAATTCACACGTGTGGGAATGGATGCAGTGCATATTTTTTGCCTTTAATTAAAGCTCTACATGGAACAGAGTTTGCTCTCAATGTTTATCCCGTGTTCAGTATGGTATCTTCTGCATGCAGAGCCAAGGGCTCAATTTCTAATCAGGTCTTAACTATAAACAGAGTGACATGGACAATGTATTGATTTTTAAAGAATCAACCTATTTGCAAAATAATCCCTTTTGTATTTATTACATCAAGTTGTAGGGGAGCAAATGAGATAAGGGATGTGACATTTTTTGAAAAAGAGCTACTGCTGTATAAATATAAGGTATGGAAATAGAACATCATAAGAATGGTTTTTAAAACATCATTACTGTTACATATACTGGTTTTTTTTTTTAATTTCTAGTAAAACCATTGCCTCCATCCAGTGTGAAAGCAGAAATTACTGCAAAAATTGGATTATTGAAAATATCTTGGAAAAAGCCCATTTTTCCAGAGAATAATCTTCAGTTCCAGATTCGTTATGGCTTAAATGGAAAAGAAATACAGTGGAAGGTAACTTTTATCTAGAAATTTCTTTAGCTTGTTTCACTAAATGTTATTTCTGACTATTTTAATAATTTTATTGCAACTTACTTTGTTGTCATAAGATTTATTTATTTAGTATATCCTCTGTATTCTGTAGCTATTTTTGTTACAGTGATCTAAGTTTAACCCTTTAAAGAAATAAAATTTCCCACAATCTATCATTTCCAAAAGTGAGCTTTTACCATTGGCCCCATAAAATGTTTCTTTAAAAAAGCTTGCATGGTTAAATAAGTTTAGTAAACCCTGCATCACTGTATGTTCCTAGTGTAAAGTCATAGTTTATTACATATTAAAGGTTAGGAAAGGTCCTGCATTAAAGAAACATTTATTTGTGAATTTACTTCATCCTATGTTTCTCAAACTTATTTTACCAATAAGCCCCTTTTTATCCAACATCTAATTATATTCTTTAGTACACGTATCCAATGGAATGCATTTTGGAAGAAGCTGCTTTTACCAAATAACCAGAATCATACCCATAGGTACAAGTGTGCATATGATGACTCGTGGTGTCAGTTGTCTGATGGCAGCCTGCAAAGACTTACAAACATCACTAGGTCGTGATGATTGTAACTGAAATGAATGTGATTCTTTACCTGCTTATTGAGGAGACTGAATATCAGAGATCCTCCACAGCAGGCCCTATTAACTACTAGGTTAAAATTCTTAATAGTTTTTGTGGATAGAGGCTTAGTGGACAGAGATGTGTAATAATAGGCTTAAGAGAACGATTGGGAAGTGAGGCTGCAAGTGAACCAGTCCAAATCTGGTTACAACAAGGGGACTAAGATAGTCCTTAACCTGAAGGAGCTCATGATCCAAGCCTGATAGGAGTATTTCCAAAGCCAGAAGACACGAAGTCAGTTTACTCTTCAATTTGGAATAGTGTTAAGGTTTAAAATAAAATGTACTTCAGGGCCCTTTAGCCACCTGTGTGTGAGTCATGATCAATCTAATGCATTGACTTATGTTACAGATGTATGAGGTATATGATGCAAAATCAAAATCTGTCAGTCTCCCGGTGCCAGACCTGTGTGCAGTCTACGCCGCTCAGGTGCGCTGTAAGAGGCTGGATGGACTGGGATATTGGAGTAATTGGAGTACTCCAGCCTACACAGTGGTCATGGATGTAAAAGGTCTGTAGAGATTTTGTAAACGTGTCTTAAAAATGCATGTGTGTGTTTCAAATACTATGACTGAAAAATATTACTTCTGAGAATACAAGTACAACTTGGGCTCCTTGTTGTTTTGCAGTTCCTATCAAAGGACCTGAATTTTGGAGAATAATTCATGAAGACAGTACAAAAAAGGAACGAAATGTCACTTTACTTTGGAAAGTATTTCTGCTTTTTTATGTTATTCTTCATTGTTCATAATTTTAGGCTCTGCAATCCCATATTTCATTTCCATTTTAAGAGACGATCATAGATAGCTAAGATCCCTAGTGGAGGGTGTGTCAGCACGGAGTTAGGAGACTGTAGTTCTATTCTCAGCTTAAGGTATTATAGTTATGTCAGTACTATTTTGGCAAAGTCACCTGAACTCTTTAGCCTAATCTGTATAAAAGTAGGATTGCACCAGATGACATCTAATGTTCCTTCAAGTCCAAGAATTCTATTTATATTTAATCCTAAACAAAGTAAATGCCTTCTCCACATACCTCAAGGACATCTAAAACAAGAGATATTCTTGTTGCATGGTGACATGTAAACTGTGGATATTTCCATCAACAGTGGATATTCAGCCTAACAATTTTCAAAACATTCTCTCTACTATATGAATTTTGTATCCCAAGTGAATGGATTATTTTTTTTGTCACAATTTTGGGGAAACACAAACATTCAGTTCACAGCAAACATTATCTGCCATTAGGGAATTACAAATTCCAACAAGTGTGTAGAGATACCACTACATACTTCTTAGAATGGTTAAAATAAAAAAACAACAACAATGGACAATAGATTGCTTGCAAATATGCAAGGCAACAGGAAGTTTTATTCTTTGCTGGTGGGACTACAAAATGGAAGATAGTTTGGTAGTTTCTTACAAAATTAAACAGTGTTACCATATGATCCAGCATCATACTATTAGCTATTTACCCAACTGATTTGAAAACTTGTCTTCACATAATAATTTGCACATACATGTTCATAGTGGCTTTATTCATAATCACTTCAAACTGGAAGCAACCAAGATATCCTTCTATAGGTGAATAGCTAAACAAACTATGGTACTTCCATCCAGTGGAATGTTATTCAGTGATAAAAAGAAATTTCTATAAAGCCACAAAAAGATGTGGATGAATCTTAAATGCATGTAGCTAAGTGGTAGAAGCCCATCTGAAAGGGCTATATAATGATTCCACATACATGACATTCTGAAAAAGGCATAACTGTAGAGAAGATAGAAATATTGGTGGTTTCTAGGGGTTTGGCTGATGATGAAAAGTTTGAATAGATAAAGCACAAGGGATTTTTTATGGTGGTTAAACTATTCTGTAGATTGCCATGGTGGGTACATAGTATGGTGAGTACATATGCATTAGTCAAAACCCATAGAAAGCAACCCTTAATGTATGCAAATTAAAAATAAATCACTTAGTGGGTTGGAGGATCCCGGGATGGAATCCAGACTTGGACAAAAGAATCTAACTGTATTACAAGTGTATGCAAAACCTCACTGAAGGAGGTGGGAGAAAAAAGTGCAGGCCTAAGTAACTTTGTAAATGCATGGATTTTTAAAACTAAGGCAAAAGAAGTGGCATTATGCACTGGGTTCTATTTGATAATGTTAATTATTATGGGTTAACAATTCTTATACTACTATACATGTAAACTGGAATTGAATAATCAAGGAAATGGGTGTGGATGGTGGGACCCAGATGTCTCATTGTTGGATTGGTTATAGAGAATCTAGGGGCAGAAGACCAGAATGATCCGTGTGGTGAGGGCTTAGAGTTGGAGACATCAGTATGAGCTTCTGTTTAGCTTAATATGGCTACAGATGGATTCATTTAGAAGTATTTATAGATATAAATATTAGTATACACACATATATTATCTTGATTTGCACTTGAGTAACGGCACTCGAGTGACAAGGAGCATGCTCAGATTTGCTTCTAATACCATTCTCCAATGAAAGTAACTAAAGTTCCTTGAAAATGGCTGGTTTGGGACCGGGACAGGAAATTCACAAGATGAGTCTAGAGCAGCTTCCTAGTACCAAAAAGTAAGGAAGTTTATCATCATTTCTAATCAATGGTTACAAAAGTAAATATTTGTATATGAAAACTGACATGGATTTTACAAAATGAAATGTGAAATATGCATGACTTTTCAGACATTTCATTCTTGCAATGGTTGCTGCAAGCATCTCACTCCTCACTTACCCAGGTTATTCCAGGCCCTGTAGGGGTAGATGTGTATGTGCTGGTGTGTTTTTGTGTTTGTTTGTTTTCTGATATCTGACTTATAGGAACCTCAGTGACAAAAGAAAGAAAGAAAGAAAGAAAGAAAGAAAGAAAGAAAGAAAGAAAGAAAGAAAGGAAGGAAGGAAGGAAGGAAGGGGAAGGAAGGGGAAGGAAAGAAGGAAAGAGAGAAAGAAAGAAAGGAATTGAGCAGCACTGGTCTAGTCTGTTGTAGAGTCAAGCTTTCTGGGGTTTACAAAGGATTGGCAGCACTTGTTCTTACCTGAAGCAGGTGAAGGTGGTGGGAGAAGTGGTGTATTCTGTAGAGTGGAGAACTGGAATTGGACTAAACCTGTATTTTACACTGGAACTGTCAGTGACCTGGTATGATTTATTTTCAGCCTTGGACTGAAATTCTGGGGTGCCATGCACACTGTTCTGACAGCCTCTGTTACTTGAAGTGGCAGCATATCAAGGGAAGGGAAAATGAGTGACAATTTTACTGCGATTAATATATGATGATGAACATTTTTCAGCTTTTCTCTACCGGTCTTTTTTTTTTCTTTAAAATTAGAGTGAAACTTTTTGGTAGAAAAACTTTGTATTCATACTTCATTATCTTCCAATGATTTATTTTCTGAATATTAAGAGGAAAAAAAAACCAGGAGAGGGAAAATAACTTTGCTATGCTCCATACCCACCTGACACCTTCACCTAGCCTGTGGTCAGAGGCAGACCCTCCCCTCCCCCACCGCCTCCTACCTCAGCCTGGACATAGGCAGTGCTGCCTCTGGTCTGACCCTGCCTCCCAGTGGGAATGTATAGTAAGAGTTCCGTGAGCACAGTTGGTGTAAAGAGCACTGTAGCCCTTAAACTAATCCAGTTTTATGTTTACTCCAGCCCCTGATGAAAAATGATTCATTGTGCCGTGTGAGGAGATATGTAGTAAAGCATCGCACTGCCCGCAATGGAACATGGTCAGAAGATGTGGGCAACCACACCAAATTCACTTTCCAATGGACAGAGCAAACACATACTGTTACAGTTCTGGCTGTCAATTCGATTGGTGCCTCTTTTGCAAATTTTAATTTAACGCTCTCATGGCCCATGAGCAAAGGTAATTGAAAAAGTACAGGGTAGTAAACCTGTGCCCTTTTAAACATTTAATCTTTGTAAACTCCTTCCATTCTAAATGGTCTTCCAAGAAACCTGTGATTCCCTAAATCTGAAAGTCTCTGTTTTACCTTGATCTCTTCTTTGTCTGAAAAATAGCAAACTAGATGGTACTCTGATTATATATATGGTCCTGGGGTTTTCATGTGGTAGAACATGGTTGAAATGATACTATAATGTGAGAATATTCTAATAAATCTAATGCTTTTGGACCAGTGATGGTCATAGGTAAATCTCAATCTCTCTCTCTCTCTCTCTCTCTCTCTCTCTCTCTCCCTCTGTCTCTCTCTTGATATGCACAATTACATGTATACATGTGTTATATGGATTATACGTGTGTTATATGGATTATACGTGTGTTATATGGATTATAAATATATGTAATAGTATGACATATTATATGGATGCACGTAATTGCTCAGACTTGAAAATGTCTGCCTTCCATTCCTTCTCTCCCTTTCCAGGAGCTTATATGTTCTTCAAGGGTATTAGGAGATTTTCATTAATTTTGATTTTAAAAATAAATATTTTTCTTTTCTCCTCAGTAAATATCGTGCAGTCACTCAATGCTTATCCTTTAAATAGTAGTTGTGTGATTCTTTCCTGGATGCTATCACTTAGTGATTACAATCTGATATATTTTATTCTTGAGTGGAAAATTCTTAATGAAGACAGTGAAATTAAATGGCGTAGAATCCCTTCGTCTGTTAAGAGATATTATATCCATGGTAAGTTTACTATACTTTAATAAGTTTTTCTTATGGGTTAGTATGATACTACAGAATACTAACTCAATTAATAGAGCCAGTTAATTAAATAAAACTTGAAAAATATAGGTGACAATACCATCTGAATACTTGTAATTTTATCAGCTTACCATAAACATTTAATTCTATTTCATTTGATCCTTTTTCATTTAAATATTTTACACAGTAGTCATCATACCATGTCATTTACCACTCTCCTTCTGATTTGTTCCTTTGGTATATCACAAACATGTTTCTATTTTCTCCCCTATCCCTTTACCTATTATTTTTAATGATCATATTGCATTTAATGCCAAAATCTACTTAAACTGCTTATTTATTTGAGAACTATTTTCGTTGCTTTCAGCTTTATCTTTAAACCAATTTGTAATGGCTTCTGATATCTGCTGCCAAGTTGTTCTCTTGAATTGTGTGCCAACTTATAACTCCACTCGCAATGAGTGGAAGTGCCATGCTGAAGGTCTGAGGATCTAGGACCTGGGGACATAACCAGCACAAACTCCCAAAAGTAGACCAGTTGTCCCAGGAGGTGATTACAAAGTTTAAGTGCACAATACAGCATTCGAACTCTGAGTTAGGTTTAAGTATAGAGAAGCCAAGGATTGCCCTGATCTTATCCTATATAATAAAAGCCTAATATGCTAGGTGTCTGGTCATCCATTCAACCAATCAAAGTGTAATATGCTAATGATATGCTAAGGCCGCTCAACCACTCTCTATGACGTGCACTGACCACCAGGGGGAAGATGCTCTGACCAGTAGGTTAGCTTGCTGCTGGGGTTCAGCCAATCGGGACTGAACAAGATGGGCCGGACATGCCCTGGAGCCCTCCCATGGTCCCTCCCCGGCTGGCCAACCTCCTGTGTCTCTCCCTGGCCCTGATTGTGCACTGGTAGGGTCCCTTGGCCGGGCCTGTGCCCTCTCATAATCCAGGCTGAGATACCACCCCCCAACAGAGTGCACAAATTCGTGCACCAGGCCTCTAGTTATGTAATCTCATCCCAAAGACTCATATGTTTATTTCAGAGACCTAGAATTTAGCCTTAGGCTAAATAGAAACAAATTCTTGATAGAGAACTAAATTCATTTCATTACCACTGTTATCCAGGTGGTTACTCTCTGTGCTTTTCATTATATCATGTGGACTTTAGGTTTCAAAGAGATTTATCTCTTGTGAAATCATTTTTGTATATTAATAGCACTTGATAGATTCATTTTGAGTTTTGCTATGGAGATGGCCATTCTTCAGGAATCTAGACTCTTGGATATTGCAAGGAGATTCCTGGTTCCCACCCCCATCTTTTTAATATAGGATTTCACAAGACTTGAGTCTTCTAGCTGCCTTGGGTAGGAAAACTAAGTAGCTAAATTCCTATGTAAAGGAAATATTGCTCACCTTGGAGATACAGGAGAAGAGGTAGAGCATACTGTCCTGGACAGGGAAATACAACACTTATATACCCCGAACTTGAACAAAGTGGCTATCACTGGAACATGTCTTTGAAAAATTGCCATTTCCTATCTCTGGGTAAGATTTTTAAAACTGTTATTTGTAAAATTGTTGTCATTATTAAGGGAATTTGGAGTACCTAGGTTGTTTTGAAATTCCTTTAATTATCAGTTTCAATCCATAATAACAACTAATTTCTATGTTTGGGAATATAGGAGGGTCACTTAAAAATGTTTTATATAGATTTCACTCATTTATATGAATTCAGTAAGAATGACCCTTTAATATGTTTTTTTCCTCAGATCATTTTATCCCAATTGAGAAGTATCAATTCAGTCTTTACCCTATATTTATGGAAGGAGTGGGGAAACCGAAGATAATTAATAGTTTTACCCAAGGTAAAACTTTTACTTTCAGTTTCTTTTTATACACATGAATGGTTTCCTGTGTAGTGGTAATGTTGCCATCTGGCTATTCTCCTGATAAAATAGTGCAAGGGTCCAGCGTCTTATGTGTCCCAGGGTACATGCAGTCAGGATGTGTGGTTCCAAGGTGGTAGTAAGAAAGAGAATAATCAGGCACGGTATTGAATTCTTGTATTGGTAAGTAAAATTTTTAGTCTCAAATTGGGCAAAAAGTTGATGCAAACAAAATAAAGGGAAATACACAGCTACACAATAAAATACATCTTCATAAAGACTAGTTAGAAATATATTATTTTTCTGAACATTTTTATATAATGCATATAAATGCACCTTCCCCAAAGAATATGTTTGGGAGCATATATTTGTGAGTCCATAAATTTTAATCAGTCTTCTAAAGGAAATAATTTTTCCTCTGAAAATAAAACTGGAGAGGTTGTCATAGACTGGGCCTCTCATATTTACATTTTACTACTACTTTTTAAATTGTCTTCACATCCAAGCACACCAATAATGAAGTTTCAAGAGAGACACATTTTGCCTGGTTTTAGAATGAAAATAATTGAAAGAATTCATTAATGAATTATTGAACAAATGAGCATTCTTCTAAGCACTGGGGCTTGAACAGTGAACACCATTCTCTAACCTCCAGGACTCCAATGGGAGTGAGAGACAATAAACAAATCATGTATAATATAATGTCAGATAAAAGTGCCATGAAGTAAGATGAAGGGATAGACTTAAAATGTGGTGTGGTAGTTAGAATGGCCAACATTTGTCTTTTTCGTTGTGCAGATGATATTTGAGTAGAGCTTTGCAAACACAAAGGGGAAGACCATTTCAGCAAGGGCTAGGAAGTACAGAGGAGTGCTTTGTACGGATGAGTGAGCATGCTTGGTGATTCAAGAAACAGCAAGGAGGTCAATGTGTCTGGACTGAACAAGCTAGAGATTGGCAGGTGTCGTAGGTTGGCTTCTTTAGAAGCAGATGCTTAGACAGAGTCATCATAACAACTTTAATTGGCCCTTTGACTCATATAATCTAAAAGGGAGCAGAGGGAGAGAATTCACAAATAATTTTTAAAACAATATTTCGCTAAATTACAATAAGCATAATTGTGAACACAATAATAATCATTTTATTAATGGGATCATAACTATCCTTTTATCTTCCTCTTTTTTATTTTTATATTTTAGAGATCATACAGATCTAGGATGAAATTAAGAAAAAGTCTATTATAATTATTGATACAGAAAGATATTTTTTTCCCTCAAGCTTCTGAATTGCGTGAATTGCATTTCTTTTCCAGATGATATTGAAAAACACCAGGCTGATGCAGGTCTATATGTAATTGTGCCAATAATTATTTCTTCATTAACCTTGTTGCTTGGAGCATTGCTAATATTACATCAAAGGTATGAACCTTCAGCATATTTAAACCTTGATTTAAAATACAAATCAGAAGTAATATATCCTAAATATTTTTAAGATGGCATAAAAAGAAAAGGCCTATTTTCAGATAGCTAAATTCTGTTTTGCTAGCACAAGATAAACTTCATGAAAAAAATGATTTCTTTTCTGAAATGCAAGCAGGAAATAACAAGCCTATTATAGGAAAGCCTAGGCAGTATGTTCCTGGAGGTGGCAAAATGGCTTTCAGAGTTGTGCAATTTGGGTTGAGGACTTTGAGTGGTGAAAATTTACCTGTAGCAGGCAGTCCACTTATAACCAGTAAGCACTCTGCTTTTTAAAAATCAGCACTGCTGGCTCTAGTCAATCTGGTTTGGCAAATGGCCTTGAATTTCTTGTGGGTTTGTGCTGAGAGGTCTGGACCAATGAGTTTTACAGAATGAATCTCTGCAGAAACTTTTGTCTTTTAGTACAAAAGAGGGAGAGTCCATTTTAGAAACAGAATTTATCTTTTGGTCAAGTGAGCTGATGGGGCCATATCGAGTAGACTTGTTTCTGAAACTCACTTGATGACCATTTTTAATATTTTATTTTCTCTGAGAAAAATGCAAAGTGCCTGGCACACAGTTTTCTATAAGTGTTTGCTATTTTTATTATTATAACTAGAGGCCCTGTGCACGAATTCATGCACAGGTGGGGTCCCTTGGCCTGGCCGGCGATCGAGGCCTATTGGGAGGCTGGCCGGGCAGGTGGAGGAGCCGCGGGAGTTTGGCCAGCCCGGGGGGGAGGGGTGTGGGAGGTTGGCCCGCCAGGGGAAAGGGCCACGGAGGTTGGCCCGCCACGGGGAGGGGCCATGGGAGGTTGGCCGGCCGGGGTGGGGAGGAGGCTGCAGAAGGTTGGCTGTGGGAGCGCACTGACCACCAGGGGCAGCTCCTGCATTGAGCATCTTCCCCTGGTGGTCAGTGTGCGTCATAGTGACTGGTCGACCAGTGGTTCCAGTCGTTCCAGTCATTAGGTCCTAAATGTCACTTAGGCTTTAATATATATAGATGATTATTAACTTTGGTCTAGACCAGCCGTGGGCAAACTACGGCCCGCGGGCCAGATCCAGCCCGTTTGAAATGAATAAAACTAAAAAAAAAAAAAGACCGAACCCTTTTATGTAATGATGTTTATTTTGAATTTATATTAGTTCACACGAACACTCCATCCATGCTTTTGTTCCGGCCCTCCGGTCCAGTTTAAGAACCCATTGTGGCCCTCGAGTCAAAAAGTTTGCCCACCCCTGGTCTAGACAGCTCATTGGTGGAAATCTTCCTGTGATAGCATGTGAAAATGAATCTGCCCCTCCTAAGGCGTAGCTCTGGGGGATTAATTTCTAGTTTATACATTCATTAACTGTTAACAGTTTTGATATGAATGTTTTTCTGTGATTCCAGTGCCTTATTTTTCTTTTGTAGAATGAAGAAGCTGTTTTGGGATGATGTTCCAAACCCCAAGAATTGTTCCTGGGCACAAGGACTTAATTTTCAAAAGGTCCCTTTTTCAATTTTCCTAACCCCAAATATAAGATTGTATTTCAGATGTCTTATGCCTTCTAGAGCTTTACACATTTTTAAGGTTTAAAAGTTCTTTTTTATTCAATTCATTTGAATATGAGTCTGTTTAATCTACTATATATTTCCAAGAGTAGCAGGATATAAGGATTTAGTACTGGGGGATACAAAATTCAATAGATAGTTTATCATATGAAAGTTAATAATATGCATATCTCTTATGTATCACAGTACTATGTAATAAAATAAATATTAGAATATTAAGAATCAAATCTGATGGAGAACGGGTTTTGGTATAAATTCATTGTCCTTAGGCAAAGGGCTGGAATCAGTATTTTTAATACCTATAATTATTTCCATAATTATTTAAATCAAATAAAAAACAATATAAATAATCCCATGATTAAACACTGTAATTTGAAAAATTCAGTTATCAAAATTAAACTTATACTTATGTAAGATGGTTTTTTTAAAACCTCTGCAAATATTTAATTTCATAGTTTTATAAGCTATTCTTGAAGCAAAACTAGCCCTCAAGATGCTTAGTTTATTACCAGGGCTTAACAGCTATACAAATAACACAATTAGAAATAACTCAGATTTTGAAATATAGCAAGAATATTTGGAGTGGAAAAGAATATAATTTCAAATATCTTACTAACGATAAAAATCTTCTAAAATTTAGTAACTTTTTAATCTCATTGCTTTAATCTCCTAAATAACTAAAATTTACTTTTTAGGGAAAAATAATACAGTGTAAATCATGTTATATTACCTAAGAGTACTAGGTAAATGTGCTAACTGCTCTTTGCTTTTATATTCACATTACTTTATTTAATTCTCTCATTGGCCTAATTGCATCATATTTTCTGATGAGAAAACTGAAGCTGAGAGTGATTCAGTTTGTCTTGATCTATCCAGCCATGCATGTAAAAGCCTCAGTGCAAACAGAGGTTCATGTGACTCAAACTGATTATCTTGTCATCAACTCCAATTAACAATTAATTTCTTAATATACTTAGTGCCACTAAATTGTATACTTAAATATAGTTAAAGGGTAAATTTTATGTTATGCATATTTTAATGAAATAAAAAATGGGCAACAGATCTGAATAGACATTTCTCCAAGTGGCCAATAAGCAAATGTAAAGATGCTCAACATCATTGGGCATTAGGTAAAATAAATCCGAAACACAAGATACCACTTTACATTAGCTAGGGTGGCTAGAATATAAAACACAGATAATAGTATTGGTGAGAATGTAGAGAAATTGGAACTTTTATACACTGCCTATGGGAATGTAAAATGGTGCAGCCCTTTTGGAAAATGATCTGACAGTTCAATAGTTAAGCATTGAATTACCATATGACCCAACAACTCCACTCCTACATATATATCCAATAAAAATCAAATATATTCACACAAAAACTTGTACATGAAGGTTCATAGCAGCATTATTTATAATTTACTAGAGGCCCAGTGCATGAAATTCATGCACTGGGGAGGGGTCCCTCAGCCTAGCCTGCACCCTCTTGCAGTCCGGGACCACTCGGGGGATGTCCGCCTGCCAGCTTAGGCCCAGGGGGAGCGGGCCTAAGCCAGCAATCAGACATCCCTCTCACAGTCCGGACCCCTTGCTCCTTACCACCAGCCTGCAGTGGAGGTGGGAGTGGCTCGCCAGCCGTGAGCCCGGCTTCTAGCTGAGTGGCACTTCCACAGAGGGAGTGCACTGACCACCAGGGAGCAGCTCCTGCATTGAGTGTCAGCCCCTTGGTGGTTAGTGCATATCATAGCAACCAGTCGTTCCACCATTCAGTCAATTTGCATATTAGGGTTTTATTATCTACACTAATAAAAGAGAAACATGGTAATTGGCGTACGACCGCTACCCTTTTCATTGGCTAATCAGTGAGTATATGCAAATTAACTGTCAGCCAAGATGGCGGCCGGCAGCCAGGCACTGAAGCGAGCACGAGGCTTGCTTGCTGCAGACTCCAACGTTCCCCGCCTCACTTGCCAGCCTCTCAGCTGCAAGTCTAAGCAACTATATACTATGTTGCAAATAAGAAGCTAAACAAAACCCCAGAAAAGGGCTTCCATTCAGCCGGGCTCGGACCGCAACATTGTATCTATGTTTTCAGCAGCGAGGCCTCAGAGCTAAAGCTGGCCCAGAATAAAAAAAAAAAGAGA